>NC_034186.2:68236593-68294093 GCF_002021735.2 Oncorhynchus kisutch | reverse complement strand
CCAAAGTCGAGGATTGGTAGGATGGTCAGTTTTACAAGGGTATGTTTGGCAGCATGAGTGAAGGATGCTTTGTTGCGAAATAGGAAGCCAATTCTAGATTTAACTTTGGATTGGAGATGTTTGATATGGGTCTGGAAGGAGAGTTTACAGTCTAACCAGACACCTAAGTATTTGTAGTTGTCCACGTATTCTAAGTCAGAGCCGTCCAGAGTAGTGATGTTGGACAGGCGGGTAGGTGCAGGTAGCGATCGGTTGAAGAGCATGCATTTAGTTTTACTTGTATTTAAGAGCAATTGGAGGCCACGGAAGGAGAGTAGTATGGCATTGAAGCTTGCCTGGAGGGTTGTTATCACAGTGTCCAAAGAAGGGCCGGAAGTATACAGAATGGTGTCGTCTGCGTAGAGGTGGATCAGGGACTCACCAGCAGCAAGAGCGACCTCATTGATGTATACAGAGAAGAGAGTCGGTCCAAGAATTGAACCCTGTGGCACCCCCATAGAGACTGCCAGAGGTCCGGACAGCAGACCCTCCGATTTGACACACTGAACTCTATCAGAGAAGTAGTTGGTGAACCAGGCGAGGCAATCATTTGAGAAACCAAGGCTGTCGAGTCTGCCGATGAGGATATGGTGATTGACAGAGTCGAAAGCCTTGGCCAGATCAATGAATACGGCTGCACAGTAATGTTTCTTATCGATGGCGGTTAAGATATCGTTTAGGACCTTGAGCGTGGCTGAGGTGCACCCATGACCAGCTCTGAAACCGGATTGCATAGCAGAGAAGGTATGGTGAGATTCGAAATGGTCGGTAATCTGTTTGTTGACTTGGCTTTCGAAGACCTTAGAAAGGCACGGTAGGATAGATATAGGTCTGTAGCAGTTTGGGTCAAGAGTGTCCCCCCCTTTGAAGAGGGGGATGACCGCAGCTGCTTTCCAATCTTTGGGAATCTCAGACGACACGAAAGAGAGGTTGAACAGGCTAGTAATAGGAGTGGCAACAATTTCGGCAGATAATTTTAGAAAGAAAGGGTCCAGATTGTCTAGCCCGGCTGATTTGTAGGGGTCCAGATTTTGCAGCTCTTTCAGAACATCAGCTGACTGGATTTGGGAGAAGGAGAAATGGGGAAGGCTTGGGCGAGTTGCTGTTGGGGGAGCAGTGCTGTTGTCCGGGGTAGGAGTAGCCAGGTGGAAAGCATGGCCAGCCGTAGAAAAATGCTTATTGAAATTCTCAATTATGGTGGATTTATCAGTGGTGACAGTGTTTCCTATCTTCAGTGCAGTGGGCAGCTGGGAGGAGGTGTTCTTATTCTCCATGGACTTTACAGTGTCCCAGAACTTTTTTGAGTTAGTGTTGCAGGAAGCAAATTTCTGCTTGAAAAAGCTAGCCTTGGCTTTTCTAACTGCCTGTGTATAATGATTTCTAGCTTCCCTGAACAGCTGCATATCACGGGGGCTGTTCGATGCTAATGCAGAACGCCATAGGATGTTTTTGTGTTGGTTAAGGGCAGTCAGGTCTGGGGAGAACCAAGGGCTATATCTGTTCCTGGTTCTAAATTTCTTAAATGGGGCATGTTTATTTAAGATGGTTAGGAAGGCATTTTTAAAAAATATCCAGGCATCCTCTACTGACGGGATGAGATCAATATCCTTCCAGGATACCCCGGCCAGGTCGATTAGAAAGGCCTGCTCGCAGAAGTGTTTCAGGGAGCGTTTTACAGTGATGAGTGGAGGTCGTTTGACCGCTGACCCATTACGGATGCAGGCAATGAGGCAGTGATCGCTGAGATCTTGGTTGAAGACAGCAGAGGTGTATTTAGAGGGGAAGTTGGTTAGGATGATATCTATGAGGGTGCCCGTGTTTAAGGTTTTGGGGAGGTACCTGGTAGGTTCATTGATTATTTGTGTGAGATTGAGGGCATCAAGTTTAGATTGTAGGATGGCTGGGGTGTTAAGCATGTTCCAGTTTAGGTCGCCTAGCAGCACGAACTCTGAAGATAGATGGGGGGCAATCAGTTCACATATGGTGTCCAGAGCACAGCTGGGGGCAGAGGGTGGTCTATAGCAGGCGGCAACGGTGAGAGACTTGTTTTTAGAGAGGTGGATTTTTAAAAGTAGAAGTTCAAATTGTTTGGGTACAGACCTGGATAGTAGGACAGAACTCTGCAGGCTATCTTTGCAGTAGATTGCAACACCGCCCCCTTTGGCAGTTCTATCTTGTCTGAAAATGTTGTAGTTTGGAATTAAAATGTCTGAGTTTTTGGTGGTCTTCCTAAGCCAGGATTCAGACACAGTTAGAACATCCGGGTTGGCAGAGTGTGCTAAAGCAGTGAATAGAACAAACTTAGGGAGGAGGCTTCTAATGTTAACATGCATGAAACCAAGGCTATTACGGTTACAGAAGTCGTCAAAAGAGAGCGCCTGGGGAATAGGAGTGGAGCTAGGCACTGCAGGGCCTGGATTCACCTCTACATCGCCAGAGGAACATAGGAGGAGTAGAATAAGGGTACGGCTAAAAGCTATGAGAATTGGTCGTCTAGAACGTCTGGAACATAGAGTAAAAGGAGGTTTCTGGGGGCGATAAAATAGCATCAAGGTATAATGTACAGACAAATGTATGGTAGGATGTGAATACAGTGGAGGTAAACCTAGGTATTGAGTGATGAAGAGAGAGATATTGTCTCTAGAAACATCGTTGAAACCAGGAGATGTCATTGCATGTGTGGGTGGTGGAACTAATAGGTTGGATAAGGTATAGTGAGCAGGACTAGAGGCTCTACAGTGAAATAAGCCAATAAACACTAACCAGAACAGAAATGGACAAGACATATTGACATTAAGGAGAGGCATGCTTAGTCGAGTGATCAAAAGGGTCCGGTGAGTGGAGAGGTTGGTTGGTGATTTAGACAGCTAGCCAGGGCATCGGTAGCAAGCTAGCATAGGATGGAGGTCTGTTGTTAGCCACCTCCTGCGCTCCGTCAGTAGATTAGTGGGGTTCCGTGTGGTAGAGGGGATCAATCCAAATCACACAACAACAAAAATAAAAACAATAGATATAGTTATAGAGGCCCAAGAAGAAAACATAATAATAATAATAAAAAAATAAAATAAAAAAAATAGAAAAAATAAAAATAAAAAAATGGCCGATTGTCTATTCAGATAGCAGCCAGTAAGACAGCTAACGGTTAGCAGGCCGCAGATGGGCGTTCAGGTAACGTCGCGACGGAGGAGCCAGCCGAATAACTCCTTCGGGTAGATAACGTCGGCAGTCCAGTTGTGAAGGCCCGGTGGGGCTCCGCGAAGGCAGCAAACCGGGTCCGGATAGGCGACTGCAGCCCAGGTGCGATTGATGGAACTCAGGAGTGATTGACGGAGCTTGCTAGCTCCGGAACAATTGATGTTTGCTCCGGAATCGACGAAGGCCGATAGTCACACGGATAGCAGCTAGCTAGCTGTGAGATCCGGGCATGAATGTCCAGAGAGCAGTCGAAATCCAGGGACATGGAGAGAAAAATTGGTCCGGTATGCTCCGCTCCGAGCCGCGCTGCGCCGTACAGAACTGGCGATAGACTTTCGAGCCAAATGATAGCCGATGACCACAAACCGTGGTTAGCTGAACACCAACGACTTGCCAGTAAAGGAGCCAACTAGCTTCTGAACTAGCTTCTGGATTAGCTTCTGGCTAGTTTCAGGCCAGCCTCCTGGAGTTTCTGGCTAGCTTCTTGGAGGATTACAGATCTGAGGTAAATAATACTTTTTTATAAATATACATTGGTGAGGCGGGTTGCAGGAGAGTGTTTTGAAGATGAGTTGATGGAAAATAAAAATAAAATGTATGTGAAAAAGTTGTAAATATATATATATACAGGACACGACAAGACGAGGACAAAAGACGTCTGAACTGCTATGCCACCTATGCCACCTTGCCACCACAATCAGTTACATGACCTACAGCATGGTCAAGCAAGTTAATGTTTCCAACATTTTTGGACTACTAAACAACTATTGATTAAGAATCACAGAGAGTTACCGCAAGTCGCAAAGAAAACAGGAGCTGCCTTCATTATTCCAGCACCATTTTAATGTCAACATTTCAACATCATCAAATCACCTATGCTAATACAGTGACAAAAAAATATACCAAAAACTATTTAGTACAATCAAATGAAGATACATGGGATGTGGCTGTCCATGGTTACTGATTTGTCCATGGTTACTGTGTCAACACAAATATGTTGACACCCTACTTGTAGAGAAATGTCAATGATATCCTCCTCTCCTCTTGCTGAAAGGGTCTATGACTATCATAAAGTACAAGATTTTAGTTTTTGTTGTCCTAGGCTACCTGGCTAACAGCGTACTCGCTAGCCAAACTTACTTTCATGGGCAATGATGAGCCAGCTAGTTAACATTAGCCTATTACAACTAGCTACATTTTGAACTTCCATCCTTTCACGAAAGGGGCACAATGTATGAATTTATGGTTGGATCAGAATCACAGTTATAATCATTGGCCAATACGGAGAATTAAGTAAAACCACAAGTCCAAATCACTTTCAAGATCCATGGAACATTTTTCAAAGGGACACTTTTAGTTAGCCACCAGAGGACAACAACACAACAATTAAAGTATTTGGCTGTTGATGTGATGTGATTGGTCTGAAGTCAAATCCCAACTGGCTGCCCTTAACACTTTTCTTGAGTGCTCCAGGACCTTTAGCATTTGAGCTCACTCAGTTTAGCTTAACGCTGATTGACTATTATGTTATTTATTTTTAATCAAGGGAGGCTAAATGCTCGCTGGCTTCCCTTGCATTTAATGCTACGGGCGGTAATGCGGCAACAACATAATACTCTTTTTGACCAGACAGCATCATATAGATGGGCTCACATACAGTACAGAGACAGAGGGACTGTTCTGCTCGCTGGGATTCTTTCTCCGGCGAGATACATTCAGCCTCTTGCAAATTTCTGAAAGATTATTAAACATAGAGACCAAAGATACATTTCAATTTTGGTTAAAACCTTGCTTCCCTTGCCATCCATGAATACATGCCACTGCCTTGAAGTCATCCCAGTACAACTTTTCAGGGATCTACAGTACAGATCTCTGAGAAACTCTCAGTGAGTAACCCTGCTAGAGTCAAGGACGTGTTTCACAGTCAACTCTACACTGAGCAGAGAGTGGGTCTGTCTGGAGTTTGTCCAAAGTAGCATCTATTCCATCTGGTTCCCCCAGTTTGACAGAGATTATCAACACTCACCAAATGGATGTTTCTTCCTTTATGGGCCTTTATGTGTTGCGGGAAATGTTCATGTATTATTCATGAAGCAAAGAACCTTGTTTGGATGGAATATCGGTTTGAAATGATGTACTGTACTATACGGTGTATACATGGAGAGAATATACTTCCAACTTGAATTCAGTGCTCTAATTGAAGTGGATTTTCACACTAAGGGACAGATCAAATCAAATAAAAAATGTATTTGTCACATGCGCCGAATACAACAAGTGTAGACTTTACCGTGAAATGCTTACTTACAAGCCCTTAACCAACAGTGCAGTTCAATAAATAGAGTTAAGAAAATATTTACTAAATAAACTCAAGTAAAACATTTCATTAAAAGTAACACAATAAAAGGTTAAGAGGCTATATAGAGGTGGTACCGGTATCAAGTCAATGTGACACAGGTTAGTCAAGGTCATTTGTACATGTAGTGTAGGTAGGGGTAAAGTAACTATGCATAGATAATAAACATCGAGTAGCAGCAGCGTAAAAACAAAGAGGTCATTGTAAATAGTCTGGGTGGCCATTTGATTAATTGTTCAACAGTCTTATGGCTTGGGGGTATAAGCTGTTAAGGAGCCTTATGCAACTAGACTTGGTGCTCCGGGACCGGTTGCCGTGCGATAGCAGAGAGAACAGTCTATGACTTAGATGACTGGATTCTATGCCAATTTCTTTGGGCCATATAGCAGATAAAGTTGAACACAGTAGTGTTCGTCTTGTCCTTGATGAGTCACCATAATACTTGTGATTGAGCGTCTATTATCAATCTTAAGCTATAGAACTAAGGTCCAGGTGGAATAGCAGAAAATGGTTTAATAATGTTTATAAGCAGAAGAAAATGGACATGTACTGTATAGTACCACACATACTCATTCCAGTTTTTTTTTTTTTACTATTTTCTATTTTGTTGAATCATAGTGGAGACATTAAAACTGTGAAATAACACATATCATCATGTATCATGTAGTAACCAAAAATGTGTTAAACAAATCAAAATATATTTTATATTTGAGATTCTTCAAAGTAGCCACCCTTTGCCTTGATGACAGTTTTGCACAGTCTTGGCATTCTCTCAACCAGCCTCATGAGGTAGTCACATGGAATGCATTTCAATTAACAGGTGTGCCTTGTTGAAAGTTCATTTGTGGAATTTCTTTCCTTCTAAATGCATTTGAGCCAATCAGTTGTGTTGTGACGAGGTAGGGGTGGAATACAGAAGACAGTCCTATTTGGTAAAAGAGTATGACTGTCCAAACCTTTGACTGGTACTATATATTGGAGACTTATATCTCCCTCACTAACTTTAAGCATCAGCAATATGAGCAGTTAACCGATCGCTGCAGCTGTACAGACCATCTGTAAATAGCCCATCCAACTACCTGCCTCATTCCCATATTGTTTTTATTAACTTTTTTTGCTCTTTTGCCCACCAGTATTTCTACTTGCACATCATCATCTGCACATCTATCACTTCAGTGTTAATTTTCTAAATTGTAATTACTTCGCTACTATGGGCTATTTATTGCCTTACCTCCTTACTCCATTTGCACACACTGTATATAGATTTTTCTATTGTGTTATGGACTGTACTTTTGTTTATCCCATGTGTAACTCTGTGTTGTTGTTTTTGGTCACACTGCTTTGCTTTATCTTGGCCAAGTCGCAGTTGTAAATGAGACCTTGTTCTCAACTAGCCTATCTGGTTAAATAAAGGTGAAATAAATACAAATAAATATGAACAATTGTGTGACACTGTATGTGTGTGAGGGTGTGTGGAGGGGCCATCTAACATCTGTATGTGTCACTACTATAGCCTTATGGCCGGTGAAGAGAGGGCCTTATGGTTAACCAAATGGTCCAACACTCACTGTCACAACACATCAATCACTGACACGGCTTTATCCTCAGAGTGCATGGACATGCCAAGAACTCCAAACTCCTGTGTGACTGATTTTGTGTGTGAGAGAGTGTGTGTACGACCAGTCAGCATATTGCCAGCACATCCGTCTCCATCTCAAGGAGCCCGTCTCCATCTCAAGGAGCCTGTCACTATCTCAAGGAGCAAAACAATACGTCTTGTTCTCCTTTCCTTTAGTGGAGGTGACAGGAATGTACTCAGTCACCAGAAGTCATCAGCAGCAGAATGAAAAGGACATGCCACATGCTAGGAGACACTGCCATATGACATTAGTTGTTAAAAAAATTGAAATAATTTAATCTTTATTTAACCAGGTAAGACCCATTTAGGTTAAAAAGTTATTTTGCAAGGGCGACAGGGAAATAGCAGCGTGTACATAAAATATTACAAAAAAATACAAAATACACAAGTGTCACAAGTTACAGATACATTTGAACAGAGTTGTGTGTGTGTGTGTGTGTGTGTGTGTCACGAATCCCGTTTCCTGAGTCTGTTTTTGCCAGTGTTCTGTCCTGGAGTGTTTTTTCCGGCGTCCTGGAACGCACCCTGTCTGGTTGCCGGGCAATGTAGCCAGTTGGGAGTTCTGATTACCCGCACCTGTATCCCATCAGCTATCTGCACACCTGGTCCTGATCATCATCTCTCCTCTTCATAAGCCCGGACCTGACAACCATTCCCTGCCGGATCGTTAGCCATGAACAGTATGTTGTGCCATAGTATCAGCCTCAAGTTGGATAGAATTTGTTTTGTTGTTTTGTACGTCTTGCTTGCCTTCAACTTACCTCCGTTTGTTCTGTCTTCAGTTACTCACCCGGATCATTTACCCCATTCCCGCCTGGTCGTCGTCGGATTCCGCTTCCCCATTGGATCCACCTATTTACTCCCATCAACTCACCACCGCTGCCCGCTACGCCACCTGGATGTATCTACCCACTCACATTCACTTGTAAATAAATACTCACCTTCTTCCTACTCTCCTTGTCCTGGTCTGCTTCTGGGTTCAATTTTGAAGAAACGTGACAGAACGATCCGGCCAAGGATGAACCCAGCGGACCTGGATTCCGTTTGCCATGCCATTACCCAGCAGGGGAAGACACTGGGACAACACAAGACGGCGCTACAGGAGATAGCGGGTGCAATCCAGAAGTTATCTGCTAGCTTGACACAAATCCAGGATCAGCTCAGTTTGCTGGCAATTCATTCACCACCTGTTTCACCCATCTCACCTGCCGTGTCTGATGCGGTTTCCTTCCGTGAACCCAAGGTACCGACGCCTGATAAATATGAAGGGGATTTGGGAAGATGCCGTTCGTTTCTTATGCAGTGTGGGTTAGTGTTTGATCTGCAGCCCCATTCTTACGCCACTGACAAGGCTAGGATAGCCTTTGTTATTGAACTGCTGCGTGGAAGAGCTCTGGAATGGGCTTCAGCCGTTTGGGAACAACAGGAGACCTGCATGGCTTCATACCAGGAATTCACGGGAGAGATGAGAAGGCTTTTTGACCATCCAGTCCGAGGTAAGGACGCAGCTAAACGTTTGTTCACTCTTCGCCAAGGAGCTCGCAGTGTGGCAGACTTTATGATCGAGTTCAGCACATTGTCTGTGGAGAGTGGTTGGAATGAGGAGTCACTACAAGCTGCTTTTTACCAGGGGTTGTCGGAGCAACTCAAGGACGAGCTGATATCTTATCCAGAGCCTAGTGACCTAGACAGCTTGGTCACTTTATCTATTCGGGTAGATAATAGAGTCCGAGAGAGAAGGAGGCAGAAGCAGTGGGGCCCATCCAATCAATCAGCAACTCGGTTACCATTCGGTTCAGGAAGTGAACCAGAACGTATTGATCGTTATTCCCCACACGGGATTAGTGGAGGGGTCTTGCCACCAGATCCTGAACCAATGCAAGTGGGGAGACACAGGCTAACTTAGGAGGAGCGCCAACGTAGACGTGAGACCAACAGCTGTCTCTACTGTGGTAGCTCAGGACATTACATCTCCGCTTGTCCACAGCGCTCGTTAAACTGCCCGGCTCGCTAGTTTTGGGAGGAATTTTAGCGAGCCAGTTTCAACCTCTCAAGAATCCTGTCAGACCCCGTTTTCCTGTGACCCTTATGAATAAGGATCAGAGCTTAGAGATGAACGCTTTTATCGATTCAGGTGCCGATGGCAGCTTTATTGATGCCGACTTGGTGGAACAGCTGGGGCTTTCCAAGGAGCAATTGCCGGAAGCCATTGAAGCAACCACTCTGAACGGCAGTAGTCTGGCACGGATCACTATGAGGACTGAACCGGTTAAGATGTTGTTGTCAGGGAATCATTCAGAGTTTATCTCCTTCTTCATTCTGTCCTCGCCCCATGTTCCTCTGGTTCTTGGTTACCCCTGGCTGAAGGAACACAATCCCTCGTTTGATTGGGTGACGGGTAAGATAACTAGTTGGAGCATTGATTGTCATGCTAACTGTCTTAGGACTGCCTGTTCTCCTGCCGTTTCCAGTCAGGTCAGTGCCTCTGCTCTTCCTGATTTGTCCCTGGTTCCAGAAACATATCACGAGTTGGGTGAAGTATTCAGTAAACAGAAGGCTCAGTCCCTTCCTCCCCACCGACCTTATGACTGTGCGATTAATCTGTTTCTTGGAGCCGTCTCTCCCAAGGGACGGTTATACAGTATCTCTCGACCTGAACGTGAAGCCTTGGAGACCTACATCAAGGAGTCTCTAGCTGCAAGTCTCATTCGGCCCTCGTCATCACCTCTGGGAGCAGGATTTTTTTTTGTGAGCAAGAAGGATGGCTCTCTTCGACCGTGTATTGATTATCGGGGTTTGAATGATATTACGGTCAAGAACAAGTATCCCCTGCCCTTGATGAGCTCGGCTTTCGATTCTTTACAGGGTGCTACGGTTTTTACGAAGCTTGATTTACGTAATGCTTATCATTTGGTTCGGATCAAGGAGGGGGACGAGTGGTTGACTGGGTTCAATACTCCGATGGGACATTTCGAGTACCAGGTGATGCCGTTTGGACTGACCAACGCTCCTGCTGTGTTCCAAAGTATGGTGAATGACGTTCTGAGAGATATGATTGGTATTTTTGTGTTCGTTTACCTGGATGATATCCTCATCTTCTCGAAGGAGCTTTCTAGCCACGTTCAGCATGTCAAGCAGGTCCTGCAGCGGTTATTGGAGAACCGTCTGTTCGTGAAGGCTGAGAAGTGCGATTTTCACGCCCACACGACGTCCTTCCTCGGGTACATCATCTCCAGGGGAGAGATCAAGATGGACCAAGAGAAGGTTCGGGCGGTTCGGGATTGGGTCCAGCCCGGTACGAGATTGCAGCTCCAGAGATTCCTGGGGTTTGCAAATTTTTATCGGAGGTTTATCCGTGATTACAGCCGGGTGGCCGCCCCTTTAACTGTACTGACGTCTTGCACCAGAAAGTTCTGTTGGTCTCCTGAGGCAGACCGAGCATTTCTAGATTTGAAGAGCCGATTCACCAACGCCCCGATTCTCTCTCAACCTGACACTTCCCGTCAGTTCGTTGTGGAGGTGGATGCGTCTGATGTGGGGGTGGGCGCCATCCTGTCCCAGCGTAGCTCCACTGACGGTAAACTCCATCCCTGCGCCTTCTACTCTTGTCGTCTTTCTCCAGCTGAAAGAAACTACGATGTGGGTAACCGGGAGCTTCTCGCTGTGAAGCTCGCCTTGGAGGAGTGGCGTCACTGGTTGGAGGGAGCGGAGCAACCGTTTGTGGTCTGGACTGACCACAAGAATCTGGCTTACGTGCAATCAGCTAAACGTCTCAGCTCCCGTCAGGCCCGGTGGGCTTTGTTTTTTGGACGCTTCAATTTTTCCCTGACGTTCCGACCTGGGTCGAAGAACTGGAAGGCGGACGCCCTGTCCCGGATGTTCTCCAAGACGGAGGAGAGTGGGGCCAAGACTGAGACGATTCTTCCCCAGAACGTTGTCGTGGGAGCCGTTACATGGAGGATTGAGGAGGAGGTGATGGCGGCTCTTCGGACACAGCCCGGGCCCGATAACTGTCCACCCGATCGGTTGTTCGTGCCTGAGTCGGTTCGTTCTGCTGTCCTTCAGTGGTCCCACGCCAGCAAGATAGCTTGTCACCCTGGTGTTGCTCGGACTATGGCGTTACTGCGCAGACGATTTTGGTGGCCTGCCATGGGAGAAGATACCCGGAGTTTGTTGCCGCTTGTCCTGTTTGTGCGCAGAATAAGAGTACCAATCGGGCCAGCTCTGGGATACTTCACCCCCTACCTATTCCCCGGCGACCTTGGTCGCATCTGGCCCTGGATTTTGTCACGGGGTTGCCCTCTTCTGTTGGTAACACGGTTATTCTGACCATTGTGGATAGATTCAGCAAGTTTGCCCACTTTGTTCCCCTCTCCAAGCTGCCTTCTGCCACTGAGACGTCCGAGATCCTGGTTAGGGAGGTGTTCAGGGTCCACGGGTTGCCCTGTGACATTGTTTCTGACCGTGGTCCTCAGTTTACCTCTGCTGTCTGGAAGTCCTTCTGTTTGGCCATTGGAGCTACAGTCAGTCTCACATCTGGATTTCACCCCCAATCTAATGGTCAGGCGGAGAGAGCCAACCAGAAGATGGAGTCCACACTGCGCTGTCTTGTTTCCTCTGATCCCACCTCTTGGTCCTCTCAATTACCCTGGGTCGAGTATGCTCATAATACTCTCCCTTCATCTGCCACTGGGATGTCTCCCTTCCAGTGCCTGTACGGTTACCAACCTCCCTTGTTTCCTTCTCAGGAGCGGGATCTCTCGGTTCCTTCTGTCCAGACCCACATTCGTTGTTGCCACCGCACCTGGCATCGGGCCAGGAAGGCCCTCCTTAAGGTTTCTGACCGGTATCAGATCCAGGCGAATCGTCGCCGTATTCCTGCCCCCGCTTATACCGTTGGAGATAAGGTTTGGTTGGCTACACGGGATCTTCCTCTACGGACTGAGTCGAGGAAACTGTCACCGAAGTTCATTGGTCCGTTTGTAGTGGAGAAGATCATTAATCCTGTTGTGGTCCGACTCAAGTTGCCTGCTACACTAAGAGTACATCCCACCTTTCATGTCTCCTGCCTCAAGCCGGTTCTCCTCAGTCCTCTGTTGCCCCCTCCTCCTCGTCCTCCTCCTCGGATGATCGGAGGTGGTCCTGTCTACACGGTGCGCCGCATCATGGACTCCAGACGGAGGGGTCGAGGGTTCCAGTATTTAGTGGATTGGGAAGGATATGGTCCTGAGGAGAGGAGTTGGATTCCTCGGCGTCAGATCCTTGACGATGACCTGCTTCGTGACTTTTACCGCCTCCACCCTGGCGCTCCGGGTAGTCCGCCCGGTGGCGTTCGTCGGAGGGGGGGGTACTGTCACGAATCCCGTTTCCTGAGTCTGTTTTTGCCAGTGTTCTGTCCTGGAGTGTTTTTTTCCGGCGTCCTGGAACGCACCCTGTCTGGTTGCCGGGCAATGTAGCCAGTTGGGAGTTCTGATTACCCGCACCTGTATCCCATCAGCTATCTGCACACCTGGTCCTGATCATCATCTCTCCTCTTCATAAGCCCGGACCTGACAACCATTCCCTGCCGGATCGTTAGCCATGAACAGTATGTTGTGCCATAGTATCAGCCTCAAGTTGGATAGAATTTGTTTTGTTGTTTTGTACGTCTTGCTTGCCTTCAACTTACCTCCGTTTGTTCTGTCTTCAGTTACTCACCCGGATCATTTACCCCATTCCCGCCTGGTCGTCGTCGGATTCCGCTTCCCCATTGGATCCACCTATTTACTCCCATCAACTCACCACCGCTGCCCGCTACGCCACCTGGATGTATCTACCCACTCACATTCACTTGTAAATAAATACTCACCTTCTTCCTACTCTCCTTGTCCTGGTCTGCTTCTGGGTTCAATTTTGAAGAAACGTGACACTGTGTGTGTGTAATCCCCACCTGGCACAGGGCAGTTAGTCCTGTGGTATCCCCCTCCAGCTGTAGTGTATGGTCTCTCTCCCACCACCTCCATACCGTGGCAGTAGCACAGCTCCTAGGCTATTCTTTGTCTTTATTGGTCCCTGTTGATAAATGGCCTGAGTGTAGGCAGCACATGGATAGGATGGGGGAAGAATCAATTCATCATTATCCCTACAAAAAAACTGAGGAAATCGCTCCCTTGCACCCTATTCCCTGTATAGTGCACTACATTTAACCAGGACAAATAGAGCTCTGGTCAAAAGTAGGGCACTATATAAGTAATAGGGCGCTATTTCAGACGCAACCTTGGTCACATCTGCAACTTATAGAAAACAAATGAAAGTAAGGCATCTCACAGCTGAGACGAAATTGAGATGGTGTCTGTGTCCAAATTAAAACCACAAAACCACATTTCCAAACGCAGCGTTTTGGAGACTCAAATGATTCATCATGTAACAGAGCACCAATGTAACATAGGAAGGGAGGGAGAGAACATTACTGTTGGTACGTGATTAGTCAATGACACACTTCCAATACAAAGCCCGCTGCTCTGGGTTGATTCACTTTGTTTCCTCACAAACACGTAATGTCATTATTTGTTGTTTGAATGTTTAACTGGGAAACAAGAATATGGTGTTGTGGAGCCTACAGAATATACAAGATGTGATATTTTGATGGTGTCCGCAGACAGTTTATGGTAAGTTTCAATTGTGCATTTTCAGAAGCACTAGCTTCTAGCCACTATCCTCAGCGTCTAGGTTTGTTGGTGCATGGCAAATGGTTGAGACAAAACATTTTAACGAATGTGCATAAGTATTTCTAATAGTACTAACGGTCATCTTCAGGGGTTAAATTGGGAATTCAAGATGGGGAGTCCTTTGTGGGGCGGTTAGGATTAGGGTTGAGGCCAATGATGGTTAGAGTTGAGGCTAGGGTTAAGGTTTAGCTGAGATGTGTACATAGGGTTAGTGTTAGGGTTAGCATTAGGGTTAGGGTCAGCGTTAGCGTCAGGGTCAGGCTTAGCGTTAGAGTTAGCGTTAGGGTTTGGTTAGCGTTAGGGTTAGGGTCAGGCTTAGCGTTAGAGTTAGCGTTAGGGTTAGGTTAGCATTAGGGGTTAGGGTCTGGCTTAGCGTTAGAGTTAGCTTTAGCGTTAGGGTTAGGTTAGCGTTAGGGTCAGGGCCAGGGCCAGGCTTAGCGTTAGAGTTAGCGTTAGGGTTAGGTTAGCGTTAGGGTTAGGGTTAGGGTTGGTGCTAGGATTAGACATATTGCAGAATATTTTGATGAACCTATGACAATCTCAACTTGAACCAATTAAACAGACAATTTGAAGATGTGTTGAAAAGGCATAGACTAGGAACAAGACTCACAACACATGGAGTATTAGCCACTATTTATCTCTTGTGCAAAACCAACACCATGACTATGAAATGAAGTGTGTATCCATCTCTATTAAGATTCTCTATCTCTATGTGTCTCTATGCCTCTTCCAGTTACAGGTGGGTTTGGCTCAGTGGATAAGATAGAGAGATGATTCAGGAACAGGTGGGTTTGGCTCAGTAGATCAGATAGAGAGATGATTCAGGAACAGGTGGGTTTGGCTCAGTGGATCAGACGATGAGATTATTCAGGAACAGGTGGGTTTGGCTCAGTGGATCAGACGATGAGATTATTCAGGAACAGGTGTGTGTGGCTCAGTGGATCAGACGATGAGATGATTCAGGAACAGGTGTGTGTGGCTCAGTGGATCAGACAATGAGATCATTCAGGAACAGGTGGGTTTGGCTCAGTGAATCAGATAGAGAGATGATTCAGGAACAGGTGTGTGTGGCTCAGTGGATCAGACAATGAGATTATTCAGGAACAGGTGGGTTTGGCTCAGTGGATCAGACGATGAGATTATTCAGGAACAGGTGGGTTTGGCTCAGTGAATCAGATAGAGAGATGATTCAGGAACAGGTGTGTGTGGCTCAGTGGATCAGACAATGAGATTATTCAGGAACAGGTGGGTTTGGCTCAGTGGATCAGACGATGAGATTATTCAGGAACAGGTGGGTTTGGCTCCGTGGATCAGATGATGAGATTATTCAGGAACAGGTGGGTTTGGCTCAGTGGATCAGACGATGAGATTATTCAGGAACAGGTGGGTTTGGCTCCGTGGATCAGATGATGAGATTATTCAGGAACAGGTGGGTTTGGCTCAGTGAATCAGAGAGATGGTTCAGGAACAGGTGTGTGTGGCTCAGTGGATCAGACAATGAGATTATTCAGGAACAGGTGGGTTTGGCTCAGTGGATCAGACGATGAGATTATTCAGGAACAGGTGGGTTTGGCTCAGTGGATCAGACGATGAGATTATTCAGGAACAGGTGTGTGTGGCTCAGTGGATCAGACGATGAGATTATTCAGGAACAGGTGGGTTTGCCTCAGTGGATCAGACGATGAGATTATTCAGGAACAGGTGGGTTTGGCTCAGTGAATCAGATAGAGAGATGATTCAGGAACAGGTGTGTGTGGCTCAGTGGATCAGACAATGAGATTATTCAGGAACAGGTGGGTTTGGCTCAGTGAATCAGATAGAGAGATGATTCAGGAACAGGTGTGTGTGGCTCAGTGGATCAGACAATGAGATTATTCAGGAACAGGTGGGTTTGGCTCAGTGGATCAGATGATGAGATTATTCAGGAACAGGTGGGTTTGGCTCAGTGAATCAGATAGAGAGATGATTCAGGAACAGGTGTGTGTGGCTCAGTGGATCAGACGATGAGATTATTCAGGAACAGGTGGGTTTGGCTCAGTGGATCAGATGATGAGATTAATTCAGGAACAGGTGGGTTTGGCTCAGTGGATCAGATAGAGAGATGATTCAGGAACAGGTGGGTTTGGCTCAGTGGATCAGATGATGAGATGATTTAGGAACAGGTGGGTTTGGCTCAGTGAATCAGATAGAGAGATGATTCAGGAACAGGTGTGTTTGGCTCAGTGGATCAGATAGAGAGATAATTCAGGAACAGGTGGGTTTGGCTCAGTGGATCAGATAGAGAGATGGTTCAGGAACAGGTGGGTTTGGCTCAGTGGATCAGATAGAGAGATCATTCAAGAACAGGTGGGTTTGGCTCAGTGGATCAGATAGAGACATGATTCAGGAACAGGTGGGTTTGGCTCAGTAGATCAGATAGAGAGATGATTCAGGAACAGGTGGGTTTGGCTCAGTGGATCAGATAGAGAAATGGTTCAGGAATAGGTAGGTTTGGCTCAGTGAATCAGATAGAGAGATGATTCAGGAACAGGTGGTTTTAGTTGGCTCAGAATTTCCATCCTGTTTGCTGTTATAATACACCAGGCATGGCCTCCATGCTGCTAACATTCTGTCAAATTATACATTTACATTTAAATGTGTAATATTTGTTTTTGCTTTCTGTCACTGACACGACCTGGTTGTTGCAATGGCTTACAGGGTCTGAAGCCCAGGGGCCCAAGCTCATAGGAGGCCCTTGAGGCAGAGAAAAATGTAAATGTATCTACAGTATGTCATAATTTTTTCTAACCACAGAAGCCTGCTCTCAATGAGTGTAGATAGCCTGAGCCTGCCCTCAATGAGTGTAGATAGCCTGAGCCTGCTATCAATGAGTGTAGATGGCCTGAGCCTGCTATCAATGAGTGTAGATAGCCTGAGCCTGCTATCAATGAGTGTAGATAGCCTGAGCCTGCTATCAATGAGTGTAGATAGCCTGAGCCTGCTATCAATGAGTGTAGATAGCCTGAGCCTGCTATCAATGAGTGTAGATAGCCTGAGCCTGCTCTCAATGAGTGTAGATAGCCTGAGCCTGCCCTCAATGAGTGTAGATAGCCTGAGCCTGCTATCAATGAGTGTAGATAGCCTGAGCCTGCTCTCAATGAGTGTAGATAGCCTGAGCCTGCTCTCAATGAGTGTAGATAGCCTGAGCCTGCCCTCAATGAGTGTAGATAGCCTGAGCCTGCTATCAATGAGTGTAGATAGCCTGAGCCTGCTCTCAATGAGTGTAGATAGCCTGAGCCTGCTCTCAATGAGTGTAGATAGCCTGAGCCTGCTATCAATGAGTGTAGATAGCCTGAGCCTGCTATCAATGAGTGTAGATAGCCTGAGCCTGCTCTCAATGAGTGTAGATAGCCTGAGCCTGCTCTCAATGAGTGTAGATAGCCTGCTGCCGCTCTGCTAATCATCAGATTGGGGGAAGAGAGGAGGTAGCGGGCCATTGTGGGTAACTGATTAATAAAAACTAAAAAGCCAAGTAAATAAATATGAGTATAAGACTGGTAAATTGTGTGAGACGTGTCGATTCATAATCCAATCAGAAAGTTGTTCACCAAATATGGCACATGTATGTAACGTAATTTGCCTTGCGATTATTTGTGACTTTGCCTGTCACCAAGGCATCATGGGAGCAGTCATTTTCAAAGCTGGCTCTTGTCAAAAACAGACCAACGATGGGAAAGGAAAGGCTGAACTATTTGACTCTTACGGAGTGAAATACTCAAATCACTTGATTTCAATGACATCATTCCAGATTTGGCTGCTCAGAAAACAAAGCGGGAATGCTTGTAAGGTAAGCCATGACACTTTCTATAAAAATGCAGTACGTAGGTCTAAGAGAGGCTCTGACCCAATGGTCGTTTTGTAATGGCGGAGGCTACGCTTCTTTGCGATAGCTTGCGTACAGTCGTGGTAACTGTCCGTGGTCCTGGATCAATATTGTGACCATGCTGTATATGTGTTCCATACCAATACCTAGGCCCTATTTCATTGGTTTATTTAGAGAAGACATGCTTATAATCCTGCGCCTTTATAACAGTCCACAACACACAGATATTTCATATTTTACAATAAGAATATTCTATTTATTTTTATTTATCCATTATTTTACCAGGTAAGTTGACTGAGAACACATTCTCATTTACAGCAATGACCTGGGGAATAGTTACAGGGGAGAGGAAGGGGATGAATGAGCCAATTGTAAACTGGGGATTATTAGGTGACCATGATGGTTTGAGGGACAGATTGGGAATTTAGCCAGGACACCGGGGTTAACATCCCTACTCTTACGATAAGTGCCATGGGATCTTTAATGACCTCAGAGAGTCAGGACACCCATTTAACATCCCATCCGAAAGACGGCACCCTACACAGGTGCCACTGCCCTGGGGTATTGGGATACTTTTAAGACCAGAGGAAAGAGTGCCTCCTGCTGGCCCTCCAACACCACTTCCAGCAGCATCTGGTCTCCCATCCAGGGACTGACCAGGACCAACCCTACCTAGTTTCAGAAGCAAGCCAGCAGTGGTATGCAGGGTGGTATGCTGCTGGCATGCCACCCTGCAATATAATGGAATGAAACACAAAAAAGCATAAATATTTTTCTTAAACAAACTTTCTTTGATTGTTGAGGGTGAGCACCTGTGGAAGAACCAGTAGGCCTAATTCTACAAAAGTTATATTTTGAAACAGTGGCCTTGTGCTTATTTTTTATTTGACATTTTTGGCAATTAAATTGTTTGGCAAATTAAAAAACAATGCCCTGGGGCCTATGATCTGTTAGTCTGGCCCTGGTCACTGATACTCTGAATGTAAACATATAAACATTATGCAGCCTGGTTATCCAGAGGTGTGTGGGTATTGAGAGACAAGGTAGCAGGGGCGCAAGGGTGCAGGGGAGGGGGGAATAAACCAAACTCTGAGTTTACAAATCTCAACAAAGCCCCATGTGAGAGGAATGGTGCAACACAATACTTTATGCCACACAAGAGGGAGGAAGGACTGATAGGAAACAATGCTTCCCTTCCTCTAATATTTATGAATAACTCTTTTTGTTGTTGTCGTAGAGTATGATAGACAGGCAGGCAGGCAGGAAGGCAGCACTCATCCATCCCTGGAGCTTGAAGCTATTTGAATGTTGAAAAATGCATGAGGGTCTTTACTGATAGAAACACACAGTTGTGTCTTGTGATGGATGGTCTGTGATACCCGACACACGCCAGAAAGAAAGCTGTTATTTGAAGGGGAAAGTAAAGTAAAACTGCTGGGTGGGTATTTGCGGTCATTTGGCTATATTTACAGTATAATGTTGTGTGACTGTGTGTGTGACGTGAACGGCTAGTCCACTGGAATTCTGCTGCTACACTACTGCCGAGAAAGAGAGAGAACCCAGTTCTCAAACGGATTGAGAGAGAGTTTTCAGGGAACAGTTAGCTACAAAAGACTTAACTGTAATACCCGTAAATGCTTCCTAAACCACCTGTATGTGTAAAGGTCGTCTGATGAGGAAGGATCGGACCAAAGCGCAGCGTGGTACGTGTTCATGATTTCTATTAACATTGAACACTATAACAAAATAACAAAGTGAGAAACGAAACCGCAACAGTTCTGTCAGGTGCAGAACACTAAACAGAAAACAACTACCCACAAAACACAAGTGGGGAAAAAGCTACCGAAGTATGGTTCCCAAACAAAGACAACGATAGACAGCTGTCCCTGATTGAGAACCATACCCGGCCAAAACAAAGAAATACTAAACAGAAAAATTAACATAGAATGTTCACCCAAATCACACCCTGACCAAACCAAAATAGAGACATAAAAAGCTCTCTAAGGTCAGGGCGTGACAGTATGCTGTATGAACCCCATCTCTCTCTGTATCTGTGTCCCAGCACCAGGCACCAGCCCTGATCTCTCTCTCTCACTCTCTCTCTTTTTCGCTAGCTCTCTCTCTCTCTCTCTCTCTCTCTCTCTCTCTCTCTCTCTCTCTCAGCCTCGATCTTTCCCCCATGATGATATTCAGGAAGTAGAAGGCCTGTCAGCCTGGCCATGGTCGACTGACTGGCTGCCTAGCAACGGTAGGCAAGGGCACAATGTTCTCCACTCACGCTCTCTCTCTTTATCGTTCTCTCTCTCCTGCCGTCTGTCTGTCTCTGTCCGTCTCTCAGCCTAATGAGTTAAAGCAGGAGTGGCATTTATGCTGGAGATTGTATACTGTGCTGTTCAGCTCCTTAATGGTTCAGATAACTAAGGCAGTGGGTTAAAAGCTGACATTTGAAATGCAGCTTTGGTTGGGTTTAGTTTGATTGACTGACTGACTACTATCATCAGGTATGAACAATGAACCATCCACTCACATACTAGTATTATGGATATTTTTGTGCATTGTATGATTTGATTCGATGTTCATATGTCTCTTGAGGTGAAATCACATGTGACAGCAAAGCATTGAATAAACCAACATTTTCCTCCATCCGTCACATACTACAGTACCTTGCCAGAATGCAAGTGGTATCTTGACTGACTGTCGTTTACTCTATTTTACACACACCAGACACCAGTCAGCCTAACATACAGAACAACCTCTCTCCCCAACTATAGATCCAAACCCTTGTTAGTGGCCCAAACGGTCACTGACCAGAGGTCCTCTGTGAGTAGCACTAGCAGCAATGCCAAACCTCTATGGGACCAATGTTATAGTTTACACATGAAGAGTTTATTTCCAAGACGCTATATCCACCAAATCTTCACATTTGTGTTTTCTCATCTGTAATTATTGCTTATGGGTACCCAAAAAAAGACATATTGACTCAAGACATTTCAGCTTTTTATTTGTTATATATGCATAAAAACGTATAAAAACATGATCCCACTTTTACATTTTGTGATATTGTGTGTAGGACAGTGACACAAAATCTGAAAATTTAAATTTAAATTCAGACTAGAACATAACAAAATGTGGAAAAAGTCAATGGGCGTGAATACTTTCTGAAGGCACTTTTGCAAAAAAGCATGGTTATATGTCTCTCTGAAATGATAGATTTTAAAGAAATGAATGTCTGTCATTGAACAAGCCCCTGCCATGATTAGAAAACAAGCCCCTGCCATGATTAGAAAACAAGCCCCTGCCATGATTAGAAAACAAGCCCCTGCCATGATTAGAAAACAAGCCCCTGCCATGATTAGAAAACAAGCCCATGCCATGATTAGAAAACAAGCCCCTGCCATGATTAGAAAACAAGCCCTGCCATGATTAGAAAACAAGCCCCTGCCATGATTAGAAAACAAGCCCTGCCATGATTAGAAAACAAGCCCCTGCCATGATTAGAAAACAAGCCCCTGCCATAATTAGAAAACAAGTTCATGCCATGATTAGAAAACAAGCCCCTGCCATGATTAGAAAACAAGCCCCTGCCATGATTAGAAAACAAGCCCATGCCATGATTAGAAAACAAGCCCCTGCCATGATTAGAAAAGAAGCCCCTGCCATGAGTAGAAAAGAAGCCCATGCCATGATTAGAAAACAAGCCCCTGCCATGATTAGAAAACAAGCCCCTGCCATGATTAGAAAACAAGCCCCTGCCATGATTAGAAAACAAGCCCCTGCCATGATTAGAAAACAAGCGCATGCCATGATTAGACAACAAGCCCCTGCCATGATTAGAAAACAAGCCCATGCCATGATTAGAAAACAAGCCCCTGCCATGATTAGAAAACAAGCCCCTGCCATGATTAGAAAACAAGCACATGCCATGATTAGAAAATATGCCCATGCCATGATTAGAAAACAAGCCCCTGACATGATTAGAAAACAAGCCCCTGCCATGATTACAAAACAAGCCCATGCCATGATTAGAAAACAAGCCCCTGCCATGATTAGAAAACAAGCCCATTCCATGATTAGAAAACAAGCCCCTGCCATGATTAGAAAACAAGCCAATGCCATGATTAGAAAACAAGCCCCTGCCATGATTAGAAAACAAGCCCATGCCATGATTAGAAAACAAGCCCCTGCCATGATTAGAAAACAAGCCCTTGCCATGATTAGAAAACAAGCCCCTGCCATGATTAGAAAACAAGCCCCTGCCATGATTAGAAAACAAGCCCCTGCCATGATTAGAAAACAAGCCCCTGCCATGATTAGAAAACAAGCCCATGCCATGATTAGAAAACAAGCCCCTGCCATGATTAGAAAACAAGCCCCTGCCATGATTAGAAAACAAGCCCATGCCATGATTAGAAAACAAGCCCCTGCCATGATTAGAAAACAAGCCCTGCCATGATTAGAAAACAACCCCTGCCATGATTAGAAAACAAGCCCCTGCCATGATTAGAAAACAAGCCCCTGCCATAATTAGAAAACAAGTTCATGCCATGATTAGAAAACAAGCCCCTGCCATGATTAGAAAACAAGCCCCTGCCATGATTAGAAAACAAGCCCATGCCATGATTAGAAAACAAGCCCATGCCATGATTAGACAACAAGCCCCTGCCATGATTAGAAAACAAGCCCTTGCCATGATTAGAAAACAAGCCCATGCCATGATTAGACAACAAGCCCCTGCCATGATTAGAAAACAAGCCCCTGCCATGATTAGAAAACAAGCCCTGCCATGATTAGAAAACAAGCCCCTGCCATGATTAGAAAACAAGCCCCTGCCATGATTAGAAAACAAGTTCATGCCATGATTAGAAAACAAGCCCCTGCCATGATTAGAAAACAAGCCCCTGCCATGATTAGAAAACAAGCCCCTGCCATGATTAGAACAAGCCCATGCCATGATTAGACAGCAAGCCCCTGCCATGATTAGAAAACAAGCCCCTGCCATGATTAGAAAACAAGCCCCTGTCATGATTAGAAAACAAGCCAATGCCATGATTTGAAAACAAGCCCCTGACATGATTAGAAAACAAGCCCCTGCCATGATTAGAAAACAAGCCCCTGCCATGATTAGAAAACAGGCCCATGCCATGATTAGAAAACAAGTTCATGCCATGATTAGAAAACAAGCACATGCCATGATTAGAAAACAAGCCCCTGCCATGATTACAAAACAAGCCCCTGCCATGATTAGAAAACAAGCCCCTGCCATGATTAGAAAACAAGTTCATGCCATGATTAGAAAACAAGCCTCTGCCATGATTAGAAAAGAAGCCCCTGCCATGATTAGAAAACAAGCCCCTGCCATGATTAGAAAACAAGCCCTGCCATGATTAGAAAACAAGCCCATGCCATGATTAGAAAACAAGCCCTGCCATGATTAGAAAAGAAGCCCCTGCCATGAGTAGAAAAGAAGCCCATGCCATGATTAGAAAACAAGCCCCTGCCATGATTAGAAAACAAGCCCATACCATGATTAGAAAACAAGCCCATGCCATGATTAGAAAACAAGCCCATACCATGATTAGAAAACAAGCCCATACCATGATTAGTGAAAAAACACACCAATCTCTTTCATTATTTATTCAAACAATAAACGCTAATAGACACCAACATTTTACTAATCTTGATGAAGACCTTCTGGTTGAGGTACATCAAGTATACACAAGCATTCAACAGCGTGTCTATAGTTTTTAACTTATTTCTCCAATCCAACTCGGGAGAAAGTACTCCTAAACAGAACAGCTATGTGGTACTTTAATGGTTGTACAAACCATTGTAAGAAGGCGTTTGTTTATCATATTCAGTATGAGAGATGGACATGGACACAGCAAGCCTGCTCTCTCTGCATTGATTCAGAACAGTGTGATCGCTCCGTATATCAGCTTTAATTAATCTTCAGGGTAATCAAAATTGAGGCAATATTGATTTTGATTTCTGACCTTTGGCAGTCCTGCATGGAGTGGCATGGTAGTCACTCCTACAGTACTACCCATGGCTACAGCTGCATGTTTTTCATTTTCATTTATTATTTATTTAACTAGGCAAGTCAGTTAAGGACAAATTCTTATTAACAATGACGGCCTACATATGCAAAACCCGGACGACGCTGGGCCAATTGTGAGCCGCACTATGGGACTCCCAATCACGGCCGGATGTGATACAGCCTGGATTCGAACCAGGGACTGTAATGACGCCTCTTGAATGGATACCTAGCTGCACCTTCTCTTTCAGCCTTTTCACTCCGTAACAAATTAGCCCCTCATTGTCATGTGTTTGTGATTCACACAAGTACATGCATGTACACATACATACATATTCTATACAGTTGTGGACAAATGTATTGGCACCTGGTATTTTTCTTAAATAATTCCCTATTTCTTAGGCAGGGTACAAACAGGATGGTTGGGTAGAGATGCCTGATCTGATTATGGTTATACATTTAAATTTTCATCACAGATTTTTTTTTTGTCTAACATTTTTCAAATGATTAACAAATAGTTTTCTTAATATTTAGGGGCCCCTACCAGGCTAGGGCCCCATGAACCATGATTGTCCCCCCCCCCCCCCCCCCCCCACTTAACAATGCCCTTGCCTGTCAGGCAGCCAGAGCATGCTCCTCAAACAGAGGTTGATGCATGGAGTGAGATAAGTTTTCTTGTATTTATTTCTCAGCTACTCATGTTAACCACATACTCCACTATAAAACCCAAGTAGCCTACAAAACGGACTGGTTGTAAAGCGCGCAGCCTCAATTCGCTATTTGAGGGCATACAGATGACATGTTTTTTTAATCTCCTACCCCTGGTCCTGCCTATTTGATAATGGGCCATTCTAAATACAAAAACAACATTACATTTAGAATAGTCTGGTGGGTAAAAATATGATCACTTGATGGGAGAACAGGCTGCACTTTTTCCTACGGCTGGCCATGCTTTCCACCTGGCTACCCGTACCCCTACCCCTGCCAACAGCTCAGCACCCCCTGCAGCAACTTTCCCAAGCCCCCCCCACGCTTCTCCTTTACCCAAATCCAGACAGCTGATGTTCTGAAAGAGCTGCAAAATCAACATTATACCCTCTCTTTCTAAAATTATCAGCCAAAATTGTTGCAACCCCTATTACTAGACTGTTCAAACTCTCTTTCGTATCGTCTGAGATCCCCAAAGATTGGAAAGTTTCCGCGGTCATCCCCCTCTTCTGACACTCTAGACCCAAACTGTTATAGACCTATATCCATCCTGCCAAGCCTTTCTAAAATCTTCGAAAACCAAATTAACAAACAGATCACCGACCATTTCGAATCCCACCGTACCTTATCCACTATGCAATCTGGTTTCTGAGCTGGTCATGGTCACCTCAGTTACGCTCAAGGTCCTAAACAATATTATCACTGCCATCAATAAAAGACAGTACTGTGCAGCTGTCTTCATCGACCTGGCCAAGGCTTTCGACTCTGTCAATCATCGCATTCTTATCTTACCTCTGACAGTCTCTATGGGGGTGCCACAGTGTTCAATTCTCAGGCCGACTCTTTTCTCTGTATACATCAATGATGTCACTATTGCTGCGGGTGATTCTCTGATCCACCTCTACTCAGAATACACCATTCTGTATACATCTGGTACATCTGGTTCTTCTTTGGACACTGTGTTAATAAACCTCCAGATGAGCTTCAATGCCATACAACACTCCTTCTGGGGCCTCCAACTGCTTTTAAATGCTAGTAAAACTAAATGCATGCTCTTCAACCGATTGTTGCCTGCACCCGCCCGACTAGCATCACTACTCTGGACGGTTCTGACTTAGAATATGTGAACAACTACAAATACCTAGGTGTCTGGTTAGACTGTAAACTCTCCTTCCAGACTCACATTAAGCATCTCCAATCCAAAATTAAATCTAGAATCGGCTTCCTATTTCGCAACAAAGCCTCCTTCACTCATGCTTCCAAACATACCTTTGTAAAACTGAGAATCCTACTGATCCTTGATTTCGGCGATGTCATTTACAAAATTCTCAGCAAACTGGATGTAGTCTATCACAGTGCCATCCGTTTTGTCACCAAAGCCCCATATACTACCCACCACTGTGACCTGTATAATCTTGTTGGCTGGCCCTCACTACATATTCGTCTCCAAACCCACTGGCTCCCAAGTCTTTGCTAGGTAAAGCCCCGCCTTATCTCAGCTCACTGGTAACCATAGCAACACCCACCCATAGCACGCATAGCAGGTATATTTCACTGGTCATCCCCAAAGCCAACACTTCCTTTGGCCACCTTTCCTTCCAGTTCCCTGCTGCCAATGACTGGAACAAATTGCAAAAATCACTGAAGATAGAGTCTTATATATTCCTCCCTAACGTTAAGCATCAGCTGTCAGAACAGCTTACTGATCACTGTACCTGTACACAGTCCATCGGTAAATAGCACACCCAACTACCTCGTCCCCATATTGTAATTTATCCTCTCGCTCTTTGCACCCCAGTATCTCTACTTGCACATCATCATCTGCACAATTATCACTCCAGTGTTAATGCTAAATTGTATTTTTTTTCGTCTCGAAGGCCTATTTATTTCCTTACCTCCCTACTCTTCTACATTTGCACACACTGTACATAGATTTTTGTATTGTGTTGTTGACTGTACATTTGTTTATATGTAACTCTGTGGTGTTGCTTTTGTTGCACTGCTTTGTTTTATCTTGGCCAGGTCGCAGTTGTAAATGAGAACTTGTTCTCAACTGGCCTACCTGGTTAAATAAAGGTGAAATAAAAATAAACATCAATAGCCTATAGTCGCACCATGCAGCCCATATACTCTATGTTTTGGTTTCTAAGACACTCTTTTCCCGATTGGTTATACCCACATGGGTGACTGAAAGACGAACGGAGGTTGGTGGTGGTAGTACACCTTATGAACGTTAGTTTGCCAATCGCAATATAAAGTCCAATGAAGAAAAAGCCTGGAGGGAGGAGAGATGACTAGAAACTATTCAGTTGACTGTTTTATATGTGGATTTTTTGTCAGATTAAAGGACCTTGTGCATTTCAGGTAAAATAACAACTCAATGTTTATATCCCAGGACAAATTAGCTAGCAACAGCAGGCTAGCTAAATAAGACAAATTAGCTAGCAACTGCAAGCTAGCTAGCTAAATTGCCATAAATGTTCAATGCTTTTCGACCTGTCCACAAATTAATATAATTGGTTCAGAGTTTGTTTTGATATTTTAACCTGCGTGTTGTGATCACTTTTGGTGTGGGATGGCAAAATCCTCAACAGCTTCTATCCCCAAGACTGCTGAACAATGCATAAAATTACCTAAACTAGCCTGTACCCCTGCACACTGACACAGTACTGGTGCCCCCTGTATATAGCCTCGTTATTCTTATTGTGTTACTTTTTATTAATACTTTTTGTTTTAGTTTACATGGTAAATATTTTCTTAACTCCTCTTGAACTGCACGGTTGGTTAATAAAGGGCTTGTAAGTAAGCATCTGCACGGTAAAGTCTACACTTGTTGTATTCGGCACGTGACAAATAAAGTTTATTTGATTTGAGTCTTCTTAAGTACAGGATTAGCACACCTGTATTTGGGGAGTTTCTCCCATTCTTCTCCGCAGATTTTCTTAAGCTCTATCAGGTTGGATGGGTAGTGTTGATGCACAGCTGTATTCAGGTCTCTCCAGAGATGTTCGATCGGGTTCAAGTCCGGGCTCTTGCTGGGCCACTCAAGGACATTCAGAGACTTGTCCCGAAACCACTCCTGCCTTGTCTCTGCTGTGTGCTAAGGGTCGTTGTCCTGTTTGATGGTGAACCTTGGCATTCATGCCAAAGAGTTCAATCTTGGTTTCATCAGACCAGAGAATCTTGTTTCTTATGGTCTGAGAGTCTTTTAGGTGCCATTTGGCAAGCTCCAAGCGGGTTGCCATGTACCTTTTACTGAGGAGTGGCTTCCGTCTGGCCTGTCTACCATAAAGGCCTAATTGGTGGAGTGCTGCAGAGACGGTTGTCCTTCTGGAAGGTTCTCCCATCTCCACAGAGGAACTCTGGAGCTCTGTCAGAATGACCATCAGGTTCTTGGTCACCTCCCTGACCAAGGCACTTCTCCCCCGATTGCTTAGTTTGGCCGGGAGGCCAGCTCTAGGAAGAGTCTTGATGGTTCCAAACTACTTCCATTTAAGAATGATGGAGGCCTCTGTGTTCTTGGGGACCTTCAATGCTACAGAAATGTTTTCCTACCCTTCCCGAGATCTGTGCCTCAACACAATCCTGTCTCGGAGCTCATCGAACAATTTCTTCGACCTCATAGCTTAGTTTTTGCTCTGACAAGCACGGTCAACTGTGGGACCTTATATAGACAGGTGTGCCTTTCAAAATCATGTCCAACGAATTGAATTTGCCACAGGTGGACTTCAATCAAGTTGTAGAAACATCTCAAGGATTCACCTGAGCTCAATTTCGAGTCTCATAGCAAAGGGTCTGAATGCTTATGTATATAATTTCTTAAAATGTTATTACATTTGCAAAAATTCAAAAAATCTGTTTACGCTTTGTATTTATGGTGTATTGTGTGTCGATTGATGAGGAACATTTGATTAATATTAGAATAAGGCTGTAACTTAACAAAATGTGGAAAGAGTGAAGGGGTCTGAATACTTTCCGATTGCACTGTAACTAACATGCAGTAGTCTAACTCATATTATGTTCTTCTGAAATATATTTTCTTCATATCATAATGTTTCTTTAGACTTGATTAAAATAAATAATGGTAGGTCGCTTGATACCATTTGAGAAATGTTGGAATCCACCTTGGAATCCATCCCTCAAATAATTCAGGTTGTTCTGGAGGGAAAGAGTGGTCCAACCTTTACTAAATGAGTGAACCTAATAAACTTTGCCACTCAGGATCTATGTATATATATACAGTATGTTCTGTTTATTATCTCTCTCTCTCTCTCTCTCTCTCTCTCTCTCTCTCTCTCTCTCTCTCACTCACACACTTTCTCTCTCTCACTCACACACACACACACACACACACACACACACACACACACACACACACACACACACACACACACACACAATGGTGGACTGTCAGCTCTCAGACCTTCAGGGGCTGGACAAACTGAACAAGATGCTGCTGAGGCTGCAAAAGGGCTGAGGGACAACCACACCCTCACAGGACACACCCTCACAGCCTAGGTGAGCCTTGGTGAACTTCAATGTGCTGGAGGACTACTCTAGAAATGGTTGGCTTTGTTACAGGAAAGATAGAAAGAAGCATGCTTGTAATTGGTTTCCATTTTTAATTCCAGTAAAATGTTGACGTCAATATCCCTGTATAATGTTGTATTCGATGTTTTGTTTATGATAGCGATGTAACTTGCACTTTGACTACCCGACCTGTAGCACTCACGTCTGTAGCCATGAAGTGCTTTGAAAGGCTGGTCATGGCTCACATCAACACCATTATCCCAGAAGCCTTAGACCCACTCAAATTTGCATACCGTCCCAACAGATCAACAGATGATGCAATCTCTATTGCACCCCACACGGCCCTTTCCCAGCTGGACAAAAGGAACACCTATGTGAGAATGCTATTCATTGACTACAGCTCAGCGTTCAACACCATAGTGCCCTCAAAGCTCATCAATAAGCTAAGGACCATGGGACTAAACACCTCCCTCTGCAATTGGATCCTAGACCTCCTAACGGGCCGCCCCAGGTGGTAAGGGTAGGTAACAACACATCCGCCATGCTGATCCTCAACACAGGGTCCCCTCAGGGGTGCACTGCCAGGCATGACTCCAACACCATCATTAAGTTTGCTGATGACACAACAGTGGTATGCCTGATCACCGACAACGACGAGACAGCCTATAAGGAGGAGGTCAGAGACCTGGCCGTGTGGTGCCAGGACAACAACCTCTCCCTGAACGTGATCAAGACAAAGGAGATGATTGTGGACTACAGGAAACAGAGGACCCAGCACACCCCCATTCGGCTGTAGTGGAGCAGGTTGAGAGCTTCAAGTTCCTTGGTGTCCGCATCACCAACAAACGAACATGGTCCAAGCAGACCAAGACAGTCGTGAAGAGGGCTCATCAAAACCTATTCCCCCTCAGGACACTGAAAAGATTTGGCAAGGGTCCTCAGATCCTCAAAATGTTCTACAGCTGCACCATCGAAAGCATCCTGACTGGTTGCATCACTGCCTGGTATGGCAACTGCCCGGCCTCCGACCGCAATGCACTCCAGAGGGTAGTGCGTACGGCCCAGTACATCACTGGGGCCACGCTTCCTGCCATCCAGGACCTCTGTACCAGGCGGTGTCAGAGGAATGACTCCAGCAACACTCGTCATTGACTATTCTCTCTGCTACCACAAGTCAAGCGGTACCGGAGTGCCAAGTCTAGGTCTAAGAGGCTTCTAAATAGCTTCTACCCACAAGCCATAAGACTCCTGAACATCTAATCAAATGGCTACCCAGACTATTTGCATTGCCTCCCCTTTTACACACCGCTGCTACTCTCTGTTATTATCTCTGCATAGTCACTGTAATAACTCCACCTACATGTACATATTACCTCAACTAACCAGTGCCCCCTGTATATAGTCTCACTATTGTTATTTTACTGCTGCTCTTTAACTACTTGTTACTTTTATTTCTTATTCTTATTCAATCTTATTCATTTAAACCGCATTGTTGGTTAGGGGCTTGTAAGTAAGCATTTCACTGTTGTATTCAGCGCATGTGACTAATACAATTTGATTTTGTTTTCAGGTTTGAGTGAGTCAATGTATTCCCTTAACCTTATTCTTTCAATGAATTTATTGTTTTCTTAATATTATATTATTGTATGTCTTTCTTTATCATATGTAAGACTAAGTGTTAGTGTTATCTAACACTGTTAAGGTTAGGGATGGGGCAAGGGTTAGCTAACATACTAAGTAGTTGCAAAGTTGTTCAAAAGTAGTAAGTAGTTGTAAAGTTGCTAACTAGCTAAAATGCTAAACTTGTCTATGATGATGTTCGAACACGTTGACGTTATACTACCAGCCATCGACTCCGACCAACCACCCTACTTTAATTTTTTACTTAAGTGACCTTCTGTCTTATGTAATCGTATCAAATGGAAGATATCAAACTAATTTGAGTGTCCTGGATTTATATTTACTAAGTTACGTCTAGTCTACAAGACCAGTCTGTCGCATGGGCAACAATTAACCAGCTAAGTTAGCTAGCTAGCTAGTTAACAGGAGCCTACTACATTTACATCTAGGCTACATACTGAACTTCAGTTGTCTCAGGCCAGTGGCACAATGTTTACATCTATTTATGGTTAGATCAGAATCGCCGTTATAACCATGGCCTGTACTGAGAATTAAGTAAAAACCACACGTCCAAATCCTCATCTCCATCCGTGGCTTCGGACAGGGACGATTTAGTTAGCTAGCTAGCTACTGCAAGACCACAACATAAGCAGACCAGAAAAAGGCAAGATTTTCTGACAATTGTGTTTTGCTTTGGATGGGATTTGATTGGTGTGGTGCCAAATCCAAACTGGCCTCCTTTGGGGACGCCAGGACCACCCTTAAGTGTTTTATCAAGGGAGGCCAAATTCTCGCTGGCATTAATCAATCAAATGGCATGGGCAGCAACATGTCATACTCTTTTTGGCCAGACAGCATCAGATACCTGGGCTACACCTGCTGAGACAGAGGGGTGCTGTTTCCCTCGCTCAGATGATTTCTCCGGTGAGTTGGATTTAGCCATTTGCGAATTGAAGGAAAATGATGAAAACACAGAGAGATGAAAGAGAAATTGTTTTAGAATGTAATATGTTTTATTGGTCACATTTTTGGGTAAGCCTGGCTTCCCTTGGCATCTATGAATACATACCACTGGAGGCAGCAAAGCAACCCCACAATGTTATCAAACCTCCCTGATCTTTGAGTGTAGGGGGGGGGGGGGGTATTTTGTGTTCAGTAATTACTGATCTGTATTGCCAAAGAGCTCTAACATTTCCCCCAGGAGTTTGGCTTGTTAGGTGGGTTTTTGAGAAGTTAAATCAGGCTTTCTTGTGTCTCTTTCAACAGTGGGGTCTTACTATGTTTACCAACAACCAATTAATCATCCAAAGAAAATAACACCATCCCTACATCCCTATCAATTATGGGGGAGGTTTGATAATGCTGTGGGGTTGCTTTGTTGCCTTTGCTACTGGGGGCCTTGAATGTGTGCAAGACATTAAATCAACATGTTTTGGAGAGCAATGTTCAACCCAGTGTCCAAAAATGGTGTCTCTGTTGATGGTTGTGTGTCTTCCAGTAGTACAACAACCCCAAACACAAATAGCAAGCACCCTGTAATGGTTCAAGATGAAACACTGGATTATTCTGCAGTGCCTAGTGACGATAATACATCTGAATCACATCCATAACCTATAGCGAGAGCTGAAAACAGCAGTGTGTGGCGGGCTCCCCTCAAACAAGGAATTAGAGCAGTTTGTGCTGCAATGTTGAAAGTCCAATAAGACCAATTTTATGTCTCAATTTACATTTTTTTGAGAAGTAATAGAGAATTATTTAAGAAAAGTGAAAGGGTGCCAATATTTCTGGCCGCAACTGTAGACCCATATATACACACACACGCACACACAATCCTTGAACATGCACACTCACATAAAACAATTCCCTCTCATTTTCCAAAGGAGTCTGACACATTTTTTAAAATTCTTTCATTTTTTACATTGAACTTCTAAAGAAAATTGTGAAAAAAGGAGAAGTAAATAAAATACAACTTTATATGGAGCGGTATGATTTGAAAATCTATATAGTGATAGTTTGTAAAATATAGGAGGCAACTTGTTTCTTGCATGTATGTAACCTGTCTGACATCTTTATTGTGTGTAGTAGGCATATGGATGTCTATGTGAGTTTTGTGGCAGAGCATGTATTTTATTCTTTCTGATCAAATGGGTTCTGCTCTGTAGATGGCTTTTCTAACAGTGCTGCTATCTCCTCACATCCACTGTGCTTTTCTGTTTTCACACATTGTCGAAGAGATGCTCAGCCCACACCATGATTAAAGCAACACAGTTGAATTCTCAAAGACAGAAGATTAGAGTGATAGCAGATTAAACAGAAAAACATGTAAACCTTGTCTGTCTCTCTCTGCTCAAGGGCCTCCATCTAAGGATCAAGCTTATTTTGCATTTGAACACAAGGTTAGAGACGGGTAGCGGCAACACTAAACACCTCGCAAACCCCTGATATGTGCCCTATTCATTTACCAGAGAAAACACGTCGTGGTCGGGAGATATTGAGAGTTTTGGGTTGTGTTTTATAAAAAGTTGTGGCTACACAGGCTCGCTAAGCTGGATAACCTCTCATTAGAGTCTGGTAGCTAAACAGTGGAGACAGCAATAACTGTGATGGAACAAGACCCCCCCCCCCCCGGAGCTCACCATGGCTACATGGGGCACTTAAATTAGATGAAAACATCTCAGACTTATATTTCTAACATGTTCTCTGGGAAAGAGACTTCAGAGTGGGAGAAATCCTGTAGAAAAAAAGTAAGTTATTGGTAGAGGATATTATGGGGTATCTTAGAGAGCTTTAAATGCTCCCTGCACGCCCCTGCTACATTTTTACTAACCAGAAATGGTTCATCTCATTTTATCCTGTGTAAATATAACAATATTATACGTTTCTGGTGGTAAATTAGCCATGGAAATGTCATAGCTCTATAGTGAATAATGGCACGGAGAGTTGACTATGACCATTGACATGGTAGTTTCTCCGTTCAGTTTCCATAGTAGTAAAAAACATCCAATTATGCACAAGCACAGCCACATTAGCAAGTGAACATTCCCATAACTTGTTAAATAATTGACAACTAAACCACTCCACAATTACAACCTTGAAAGTCACAGTGTTAATATTTCAAGTAGGTCATATTTATGTATTTATGATAGCATGGGAAAAACTAAATGTCAAATCTATTTTGACACGTACTACACAAAGCCTTTAGCATGGTACGTGAAACATGCCAAGTGTAGTTTAGACGTTAGAGAGCATTGTGTCTAACCACATGGTAACAATACAAACAGTGGAGCTAGGGGCAAATTGGCACTGTGCCAATCTGTTATCAAATCTTCAGATGAAATGAATGACAAGGGAAATAGCTGTGCAGCCCCCGACGTTGGCAGGAACGCTTTTCCTGTGACACCGGTTTTCATCCTGGCACTGATTATAAGGAGAGATAAGGGAGGGACTGAGGGAGGGAAAGAGGGAGGGCAGGAGGGGAGAGTGGGACTCCGTCGGTGTTGATGACAGAGAAAAACAAACACATTTCCAAGGCCATCTCCCGTCTGATTGCTAGACCTGTGTGTGTGTGTGTGTGTGTGTGTGTGTGTGTGTGTGTGTGTGTGTGTGTGTGTGTGTGTGTGTGTGTGTGTGTGTGTGTGTGTGTGTGTGTGTGTGTGTGTGTGTGTGTGTGATTTGCTAACAATGTGCACTCAGAGAGAAGCCTGAGGGAGAAGTATGCCAATTGTCTAGATAGGCTTTGAGTTGACCTCTTGTTACACTTGATCACAGTATACTTACAGTATCATCAATTCATACACAACTGAGTTAAACATGACCGTGTCTCTTTTTGTGAGTAAATATTCACATGTTCTATACAGTGCTAGCCTACTACAATGCATCGCTAGTCACTCAGATGATCATCTCTCTTACTGTGCCGTGCCACAATAATCTTAATTGAGGGTATCTATATACACTATAAACGTGTCTTCTCTCGTATCTGACTCCTCCAGTCCTCTCTCCTCACAGCCGAGGGCCTTTCTTTTAAGAACAATCACAGCTGCATTTAGCACTATTTAATAAAATGGGAAGCCTTTCTAGATAAATCCCATATTTTCTTCAGGAAGTTAAATAAGGCTCTATTATTTCCCCCTGGTTGTTATCTGCTCTTGGTACCCCCTCCCTCCTCTCCTCTTCTCCTCCCTCCTTCCATTTGTCTCTCCACAATGGCTGCCTGTCCTTTTATCTCAGGGTTTTTCTGGCAGCGGGTTTCAGCACAGATTCGCTCCCTCTCTTTTCTCTCTTTAATAGACCATATTTCTCCCGACTTCCTACCGTGCTCTTTTTAGGTGGCAGGGGAAGCTGTCAGCTTCAAAAACCGCAGAGTCCGACCTGAAAACTCCAAAGCGTTGCTTTCATTCTTTAACCCCCGCTCCCTCCTCTGCACCAGTCCTCCTATACTCCATCATCCCCCATCCTTTCCCATCCTGTCCTAGAGACCTTCAATCCTCTATTCTATTTGTTCCTGATTAGATTCACCAGTCTCATGTGAAGTTCACACGCAAGACAAACAAAATAGCTCCAAAGATTTTTAGATACTTATGTTTGCTAAATAAAACAGCAACATGTATGACATTCTCTCCCCCTCCCTCCCCCTCTCCTGAAGTCTCGTGCTAAAAGCCAAGGTACAAAGCGTTGAAATATAAAACACAGACTAGAATACACATAATAAATACATAATGAGGACAACATGTTTGAAGCCCTTCTCTCTTCAGATGTGTGGAGCTCATTGCTGTATTCATGGATGGGTTCTAGCAGTCTGCTGATGGTGTTTCTTCTCTCCCTGCCGCTGCACCTCTTTCCTCCCTGGGAGCTGTCAGATTTACTTCCAATTAAGGTATATCTGTTCCAGACCAACGACTCAACGCAACGCTAGCTGTGGCTGCCGCTCCCGGCAACCCAACTTCTCAAACGTTCTGCAGTTGCCATGGCGTCTGCGTGTCTTTTCCCTCAACGGTTGGTCTATTTGCTTCTTGGATGGTTTGTTTGTTGGTTGTTTATCATTCACTATCAAACTCTTCCCAACTGATTTCCAGGAAAAGCGAGGTAAATAGAATACAACCCATGTTTCCTCTTGTTGAGGTGCAGGCTATTCATTGTAATCTATTGATGACTATTACCTATTGAATTGCACAATGTCTCATTTTAATTTTACAACTGTGGCCTGTTTAGTGTTGGATGACAGATAATGCGGTGCCTTTAAATGATTGCATTTCATGATTAAGCATGCTCATTAACTTTCCATACATTATGCTTCAAACATTTCCATATGCCCTATATCTTCTGATTCCACATGCCATTCTCATGTACTCTCCCAGTTGTCTCTGACAGCTAACTGCATGCAATTCTGAAACCACCTTTTCTCTTGAGGATAAAAATAAATCCACTTCAAATCCTGCAGACATTAACACCTACTGTGCCCTAATTAACACTTCATGAAATTCCACTTTAAAAACCTTTGAGTGCCACAGTACAGCTTCTAGAGACCCTGTTTAGTGCCAGGGTCCACACAGCAAGATGCCACAGTTATTCTACAAGTCAAAATGGACTACAAAGTCTAAATAGGAAAACATATTTCAGGAAGGAAGTCTCGTCGAAAATGGGTTTTGATTAGAATATATCCATTTGCCCCCTAACGTGGAGTGAACAGCTGCGGTGACTGCTCTTTATCAAATAGCATAGACAGTGAGACAGACCTGCCCAGCAGCTCCGACTGTTTACATAAGACAACACAGTTTTTTACTTGAGAAATACTGCACCAAACACCTTAGGTATATATAAAATTGCACAACTAAAATATCCTCGGCCAAAACGTCAAAATGAATTACAGATTTCTTGAGTTATTTTACATTCAATCTGGGGATTGTGAGGAAGTGAAATAGGCTTCCGCGTCTACAGTGGCTCATGGGGGGGAAACATAATTAACCAAATGCGGAATCGGTCAGGAAACTAAACTGAAATCTTGTTTTTCTAATGAGCATTAGAAAAACACATGTGAAAATCGGCATGTTCAGTGGCTCTTTAAACCTTGCCTCAGGGAGAGGGAGAGGGAGAGGGAGAGAAAGAGAGGGAGAGGGAGAGGGAGAGGGAGAGGGAGAGGGAGAGGGAGAGGGAGAGGGAGAGGGAGAGATGAGTAATCAGAGTTGATCAAGAAGGGTTTAAAATTATGCAATCAGAAACTGGCCAACCACCTGGTTCGTTCTTAAAAAAGAGGAAGGAGGAGAATTGACGTAGGCCTTTTCAAATTACATTCTTTAAAACAGCTTCCATCTCTCTCCGTGCTCCAGGGAAACTAACGGGCAGATTTTTGAATACTTAATTTGGGCAGCGATGACTCTGAGGTCTCAGGGATTACAGCCTGCACAGCCGTGCTGATGTTAGTGCAGTGCTGCTGAGGGTCTGGGGGACTAGCTATGCCTGGAGGGAAGATCATTTAATCAACACCCTGATCAACTGGCTGGAATTCCCTGGAGGTGTTTAAATCCCTGGAGAACTGCAGGTTGTCTTCTTTGTTTAGTCAAGAGGCCCTCTCTCCCTCTCACTAGGATCAGATTGCTACTGTAGGGAGGGAGGTAGACAGAGAGACAGGGAGAAAGGGAGAAAAAGATGGTGTCCCAGCAGGCAAAACTGGTTGAAAAGACATTGTAATGACATCATTACAACGGGTTTCTGGTTGTAACGACGTCCTTTAAAGCAGTTTTCCCTGCTGGGGTGATGTTGTGTATATCATATTAGCAATTTCATTCAGTCCAGTAACACTTGCAGTACAGCTCTGGGTGTTTGGCTTCTGTGACCTTCTGATTGGAAGGTGTGAAGTGGGGGGTTGGGGGGTCCTGTCCAACCGTGGGATGTCAGATTGGCTGGTGGGCAGGTTCCTGAGTGTTTGATCTAAACATTCCTTTAGGGGAGTTCAATACTGGAAGGTTATATGTAATTAAACAGTGTAAAGGGTTCTGTAAAGGCACTGTAAAAAGTTTACGCTTTTCCTCCTCTCTCCAGAGCTATCCTTTCTCTTCCTCCTCTCTCTCCAGAGCTATCCTTTCTCTTTCCTCCTCTCTCTCCAGAGCTATCCTTTCTCTTCCTCCTCTCTCTCCAGAGCTATCCTTTCTCTTCCTCCTCTCTCTCCAGAGCTATCCTTTCTCTTCCTCCTCTCTCTCCAGAGCTATCCTTTCTCTTCCTCCTCTCTCTCCAGAGCTATCCTTTCTCTTCCTCCTCTCTCTCCAGAGCTATCCTTTCTCTTCCTCCTCTCTCTCCAGAGCTATCCTTTCTCTTCCTCCTCTCTCTCCAGAGCTATCCTTTCTCTTTCTCGTCTCATCATCCTTTACACCGTGGAAAATAATCACTCATTTCTAATGCACAGGGCTCGTTCCAGCCTCTCATTTCCATTCATTTCACCACTCCAATTCTAATTTTACTCATTTCGAAAGATAATTTGAATTAATCAATTCACATTTTTGAATGATATATTACATTTTCCTAGCTTATCATAATGAATATCCCCCCGTCAATAATGTCCTAGGCTGGCATTGTGTGTGTCTTCTGTCTAGTGTGTTTTGGAATTACTATTGAACCCAAATTAATGTTGTGAGACTCAGGGGGATGGGTTTTGTACAGTATAATGCTGTCAAATTGCTCAGATGATATTTAATCCAATATAATATAACCCACTCCATCTCTATGGTGAAGAATTGTTTTCAGTGCAAAAAAAAGAGAAAGGAGAAAGTTGATTGCCAAGCTAAACAGAAGACAGGCTATTGATCGGCTCAGAATAACAGAAACCTGATTGCTTCCTGTAACATTTCATTGGTCTGCCCTCTAAGACAAAAGCTCAAGCTGAAGTGTTTCTATTAGATACACAGTATAATATTTTACAACATCTTTGAATAGGGTATATTCTACCCATGCATTTTATGATCTAACCAATAAGCACAAGAGTAAGTGAGGATATAAAGTAAATTAGAGAAAGAAAGATTTTGGAGGCCCTTGTAGGACGTCCATTTTGTATATAACAAATATGTAGGCCAACTCAAAATCATATCTAAAACCGATAACCAATGACAAACTGATTTATTACAAACAGTCAAAAATAGCCAAATATGAATGATCTGACAAATAACTTAATAATAGATGCAGTATATTTAGTGTCATCTACACTATATTTAAATAAGACGTGTCATCCTTGGGCGAGTGACAGTTTTTGTAAGGTGTGGCTGTGTAGGCTTCAATATATCTAATTAAGGAGTATTTCCTATATTTAGACCTCTCCATTCCATTAATCATTTGAAGTCAGATTGTGTGGTCTATATCCAGGAGAAAACCTGTCCCGTGATTCTCTAGTGTGCTAATGCTGTGTTTGTTTCCAATACATCACTGACAACCTCCCCCTTGAAAGAATACAAATGGAACTTCCTTTAAGGATAAATCACTTCAGGTAAGACAAGGAAAAATACTCACAAAATACTCTTAATTTATTGTCAGTGTCTGAGTTTTAGACAACACACAAGACAGCACCTCTGTTGCCAAGGTGACGTGGTTGACAGAGGGGCTGAAATGAAGCGGTGCAAATGGAACCTTTGGTATCCGATATGTTGGAGGCCAGTCCTTGGCATTTCAGAGCAACAATTACGGTGATTCAACAAATGAAATTAGAACATACTTCAGTCTATTTCTCTTTTGTGTTTCATCAAACATCCAAACTAGTACTGTCTGAATCCAAGTGCGTCATAATGACTCATTTGTGAATTGTCCATCACTTTTTTCTATCATAAACATTTCCAAATTAACCACATAATTTAACACAGACTATTGTGTGGTTAAAATGGTCTCCAAAATGTGTCCTGTATATTTCATTATTGATAGAGACGCAAAAAATAGCAAGAGATTTTTACGTTTTTGGGGGCCATGATTGGATCCCATGCATGCATGTAGCTGCTGTGTGAGTTAATGTGACTCATCCTATTGGCTCCATCTGCATCGCAGATCCGTTTGAGTTATAAGTGGGAGTGGTTATGATGACTGGAGGAAATGATTACATCCCAGTAAGACAATAACTAGAAAGGAAAAATGCATTCCTTTAAAATATATTTCAATGAATTGGGGAAGAACAGATCAAAGCTGCAGGAGAACTATTGATATGCGCTCCCTGTCGGTGTGGAAACATCAAAAAGCTTGTAAATATACGACCAAGGATGATGCCAAGCCATTGAAATCTTTGAAACAGGTTCCTGTCATGAAATAATAAAACAATGAAATTGTATTGAAAGACTTGGGGGACGGCATATCAAAGTTGTCAGCCTGTAGTATCTATGTAGGCCTAGAGTAAATGCCATGCAAAAATATTCTCATTCAATTGTAAAAAGAAAATCCCACTTGTTTCTCTTCGCATAGAATATGTTGACTTAATTGATCAAATAGGGTAGAGTAAATTGATAAAAAGGGTTGTTTGCGCTTGGGAGCACTTTACCTGAAGTTGCCTCAATACCTATGTAAATAGAATGTGTTTACTATAATTATTACTGTGTAGATACATAGGTATAGGTGCAGTGTTAGCCAGAGCCCAGCTAGCATCTTCTGTCTGTCTGAATGTTTAACATCCTTTCCACGTCTCAGAGGATAGCCTCCAAGTACTAGCCAATCAATGGCCTTACTCTTGCACAGACTCTGGTAATTAGACCAAATCATCACATTTGCAAGAGTGTGGAGAGACTGAGTGTCCACAGTAGTTCAAAGAGAAAGAGAAACTGAGATTTCTCTCTTAATCATCTATTTTATCCGATTGGCTATTTCAGTTCTGTAACACCGTCCTTAATGAAATAGCCATTCACTCATTCTGATTCTCCTTTTGATGCTGAGATTTGACTCACACATGAATCATGTAAGTCATTTTTTTCCTGGAAGACGTATATATCTTTGGGCGTGTTGGTGATCTTAGCTGTACTACATCTTCAGTGGGATGTAGTTAGCCAACTGAGCAGCCTCTAAACTTACCTGCCAATGGACATTTTCAATAACCCCAGGATTGTGCTGGTACTGAATTCACATTATTTTCTCTTTCTTTACTCTTTCTGCTATAGAAACAACGTTTCGCAGTCATAGAAAGTATGAATCTCATCTTTCAGGACCCAGTCACTTGTCATACATTGCTGGACAAGGGGGCCATTACATTGGCCTTATAGTATTATGGGCCTCGTTGTTGGCAAGGCGTTGTTTCTTATTCCTCATCTTCAGTCCCTCCTCTACGGAGCCCGACTGCAGTCTACAGCCTCCAAACCCATCCATTAGTCTGCCTCCTTCACCACCGAGAGAGAGGTGACTGGTGTAATTTACTGTCTGGCATATACGGTACCCCTCTCCCTCTCTCTGGCTGCTACACCCTCAGCCGTACTTTCAGCAGCTGAAAATTGCAGTTGGAACACAATGTTGTGATATGACTACTGATGACCTCATACAGTTGGTCTCCTGGAAGCTCACCCCCTGCTGTTCCTGGGAGATGGTGTGGGACACTGGGTAAATCTGAAATGGCACCCTATGCTCCAAAGCAGGGGTGTCAAATTCATTCCACGGAGGGCCGAGTGAGTGTCTGCAGGTTTTTGTTTTTTCCTGTCATTAAGACCTAGAAAACCAGGTGAGGGGAGTTCCTTACTAATTAGCAACCTCAATTCATCAATCAAGTACAAGGGTTGAACGAAAACTTACAGACACACGGCCCTCCGTGGAATGAGTTTCACACGTGATCTAACACGCACTACTAACAGTATGTCGGCCCTTCAGCTTGTAGGTTATGGTACTCACACTACCAACAGTATTTAGGCACGTCAGCTTGTAGGCTATGGTACTCACACTACCGACAGTATGTAGGCACGTCAGCTTGTAGGTTATGGTACTCACACTACCAACAGTATGTAGGCACGTCAGCTTGTAGGTTATGGTACTCACACTACCAACAGTATGTAGGCACGTCAGCTTGTAGGTTATGGTACTCACACTACCAACAGTATGTAGGCACGTCAGCTTGTAGGTTATGGTACTCACACTACCAACAGTATGTAGGCACGTCAGCTTGTAGGTTATGGTACTCACAAGTTTACATTGTTGAGGGAGGTATTTTTATACATTTCAACGATAATTTCTTCTAACAGGAAGACATCAAGTCTAATCAAATGACCTGGTGCTGTCAGAGGAGAAGCTTTGAATAACCATACGTCTCCTGTCAACCACATCAGAATGTCCAGGTCTTCATTAGCAACTGCAGATATGACTGCTGTGAGCTAAGGGCACATCTTCGTGCAATGGTTTCATATAGCCTAAATCACTTAACTGTCACTATGCAGAATCAGGAGGGCTGTATATAGACTGCTGCTCTGTCGTTTTGCTTGATTGATTTTGCATTATTCATCAAGGTAGGGATTGACTTAGAAACATTTTCATTTCATGTCTCTACAGATTATTTGACGATACTAGGCTAACTCATACAATAACATTGCATGTAGTCACATATGCTTGTTATAATGGAATTAATGCCATAGTTTATTCTCTAACTTCAACTTCTTTTGCTTTAAACAAAAAACCCAGCTATCTCTCTCAAAACCCGGCTATCTCTATTCAAAACCCAGCTATCGCTATCAAAACCCAGCTATCACTATCAAAACCCAGCTATCTCTGTCAAAACCCAGATATCGCTATCAAAACCCAGCTATCACTATCAAAACCCAGCTATCTCTGTCAAAACCCAGCTATCTCTATTCAAAACCATTCAATTATTATTATTATTTTCTTATTCCTGTATTAGAACGTGGCCATTACATTCTCCTGGAGTTCACGGCTTAATAATGTGATCTTTGCATTTCAGTCAAAGTGGTATGGTAACCATACAGCCATCTCAAACTGCTGACAGTGGAGGGGGACAGAGGGAGAATTGGTAACCAAGGTAACTGCCAAAGTGCTTGATCAAGGCTGCACTAGAGGCCTATGTGCCTGTGTGCCCTGCTGCAGCAGCAAAACAATAAACTACCAACCGCTATGACTAAATATCTCTCTGAAACACCCTGATAATTTCTCCTCTTTCTCTAACTCTGATCACGACGCATAACATTTCCTATTTGACATTGACTGGAAAATATACATTTTTATTACTTTGCCTCCTTGAAATAAATGACGTATACAAGGTGAGGTGGCATCCACGTTACAGAGAATAATACTGTGTATCAGGTATAAAATGAAGAATCAAATCAAAACAAAACTTTACTGTGTTTAAACATCTCAATGCACTTTACATGAATATACAGTAGACACACTGAATGGCACACTGTTCGGCCATGTCAGTGACCAGGAGCTAGCTGGACTGACAGACAGCTGTCGTCATCATGTGGCGCTTGCCCTGCAGAGTACAGTTGATCTAATCTCAGGCCAGACCATGGTTAATCCCACCAGGCTCTGAGAGAATTCAACCCCTGACCTCTGACCCCTGGGATGTGTCTTTGGGAGGTGTAGTTTGTTTATCTGGATGTGTCTTTAGGGGATGTACAGTAGTAGCTAGTTTCTCTGGAGACCTCACTTCTTCACTGTAGGAATAAATGTGTAAACCAAGAGACCCTGGAAACTGGGAGCTGGGGCCGGGAGCTGGGGGCTGGGGAAGGGAAGAGAGGCCCTCTACTGTACACGTTTGTTGTGTACTGTAGAGGACAACAGTGGGAACTTGTAAGTGGGTTGAAATGCAGTTCTCAGCCAAAAACAGAGACAGAGGGCCACATCAGATGTAATGCAACACATACAAATCCCCCTTAAGAATCAATCAGATCATCAGACAGTCTTGAAGTTCTGTGACATAAGCCTCCACCTGACCTTGGGATCTAATCCAGCTCAGAGCAACAAGCACGTCTTTTTCAAAGAGGAGTTTTTTCACCTTTTATGATGTCACCTGGATTTTACTACCTACTTGGACATCTTTATAACCGTACAACGAACTACAATTACAACATCTTAGAGTTATAGTGGAAGGAATCCAATGGGCTAGAAGTACCTTTCTAATACATTTCAATACATATTGAAAGTTCCAAGCCCAGCCTTTGCTTCAACCAGTGACCTGTATTCAAATCCCCAGGGGTTGTTATTCAAAATCCAGTTCAGAGATGAAGGTTGTATTTTTAATGTTCCCTGCTTGCTAAGAGAGAGTTAATATTGTATGTGGCAGGCTTTTAGTGCTATAGAGGCAGCTCCTGCTGACTGTCACTCAGTGACAGGGACCCGGGCACTCAAACACAGCAGTGGCCCTCTCAGAAACACCATTTACAAAGAAACTGACAGGAGATAACGATTGTCACAGCACAGTTACAGCATTTGTGTTACGTTCGTCGTCTTCCTCTGATGAGGAGTAAGAGAGGTCGGACCAATTTGCAGCGTGGTAAGTGTCCATTTTAATAAGACAAACTGAACACTACAAAAATACAAAATAATAAAGTGAAACAAACTAAACGGTCCCGTGTGGTAACAAACACGGACAATAATCACCCACAACTCAAAAGTGAAACCAGGCTACCTAAATATGGTTCTCAATCAGGGACAACGTTAAACAGCTGCCTCTGATTGAGAACCATACCAGGCCAAACACAGAAATCCCAAAACAGAAAAAGGAACATAGACAACCCACCCAACTCACGCCCTGACCATACTAAAACAAAGACATAATAAAAGAACTAAGGTCAGAACGTGACAATTTGCTGGAGTGATAGAGTGATAGATGTGCAGAAGATGAATGTGCAAGTAGAGATATGGGTTGCAAAGGAGCTAAATAAATAAATAACAATATGGGGATGAGGTAGTTGGATGGACTATTTAAAGATGGGTCATGTCAGCTGCTCTGACAGCTGATGCTTAAAGTTCGTGAGGGAGTCTCCAGCGTCAGTGATTTTTGCCATTTTTTCCAGTCAGAGAACTAGAAGGATAGGCGGCCAAATAAGGGATAGGCTTTGGTGTGACCACTGAAAAATACCTGCTGGAGCGCATACTACGGGTGGGTGCTGCTATGGTGACCAGTGAGCTGAGATAAGGCGGGGCTTTACCTAGCAAAGACTTATAGATGACCTGGAGCCAGTGGGTTTGGCGAGGAATATGAAGTGAGGGCCAGCCAACGAGAGCACACAGGTTGCAATGGTGGGTAGTATATGGGACTTTGGTGACAAAATGGATGGCACTGTGATAGACAGCATCCAGTTTGCTGAGTAGTGTGTTGGAGGCTAATTTATAAATGACATTGCCAAAGTCAAGGATCGGTAGGATGGTCAGTTTTACGAGGGTATGTTTGGCAGCATGAGTGAAGGATGCTTTGTTGCGAAATAGGAAGCCGATTCTAGATTAAATTTTGTATTGGAGATGCTTAATGTGAGTCTGGAAGGAGAGTTTACAGTCAGAACCGTCCAGAGCAGCCTGGCAGGTGCGGGAAGCTTTCGGTTGAAGTAGTAGGTAGTTTTACTTGCATATAAGAGCAATTGGAGGCCACGGAACGAGAGTGGTAGGGCATTGAAGCTCGTCTGGAGGTTAGATAACACAGTGCCCAAAGAAGGGCCAGAAGTATACAGAATGGTGTTGTCTGTGTAGAGGTCGATCAGAGAATCACCCGCAGCAAGAGTGACATCATTGATGTATACAGAGAAAAGAGTCGGCCAACAATTGAACACTGTGGCACCCCCGATAGAGACTGCCAGAGGTCCGGACAACAGGCCCTCCGATTTGACACACTGAACTCTATCAGAGAAGTAGTTGGTGAACCAGGCGAGGCAGTCATTTGAAAAACCAAGGCTGTTTTGTCTGCCTTGGTCATAATCATGTGGTGATTGACAGAGTCGAAAGCCTTGGCCAGGTCGATGAAGACAGCTGCACAGTATTGTCTTTTATCAATGGCGGTTATGATATCGTTTAGGACCTTGAGCGTGGCTGAGGTGCACCCATGACCAGCTCGGAAACCAGATTGCATAGCGGAGAAGGTAGATTTTAATACACTTAACCCCAACATTTCTCCAAGTTTTCACCATCATTGTGAAGCCCTAGTTATTTTGCTGCTTTGACAAATTCATTTCTGAAGATTATTATTTATTTTTTATTTATAGTATGTGATTAGTGATAATTTCCCTGTTACGTGAAATCTCTTTAATATGGGGAAACTATTCCTTTTGAAACATTGAACATCAATCTAATAGTCAAATCATCACGTAAAAGCCGATGAGCTGGTTCTACTATTTTTGCCCGTTTTCTGGCGTTTTGTGGTGAAAAACTGAGCGGGTCGAGAATAACACATCAACCCTGTTACCCATAGATTGACAGGCTAAAAGTATTTTAACAATTTGTAAAAAATGGTGAAGCTTGCATTCAATTGCCCCTCCCTGTTGCACACAACAAGCTCCCATTCCGCCTGTCACAAGGGGATTTGTGGCTGATTTATGATGAAACTTTCAACCTTGTTGTCACACCCTGACCTTAGAGATCCATTTTATGTCTCTATTTTGGTTTGGTCTTGGCGTGAGTTGGGGTGGGCATTCTATGTTTTGTGTTCTATGTTTTCTATTTCTGTGTGGTTGGCCGGGTGTGGTTCTCAATCAGAGTCTATTGTTGTCTCTGATTGAGAACCATACTTAGGTAGCCTTTTCCCACCTGTGTTTTGTGGGTGGTTATTTTCTGTTTTGTGTGTCTACACCAGACAGAACTGTTTCGTTTGTTTCCGCTTTGTTATTTTTTGTTCTAGTGTTCAGTTGTATTAAAAATCATGAACACGTACTACGCTGCACCTTGGTCCTCTTCTTCCAACAGCCGTTACAGAACTACCCACCACCAAAGGACCAAGCAGCGTGGTGTAATGGACTCCTGGACATGGGAGGAGATCCTGGACAGGAAGGGACCCTGGAGGTAGGCGGGGGAGTATCGCCGTCCAGAGGAGGAACTGGAGGCAGGCGGGGGAGTATTACTGTCCACAGGAGGAACTGGAGGCAGGCGGGGGAGTATCGTCGTCCACAGGAGGAACTGGAGGCAGGCGGGGGAGTATCGTCGTCCAGAGGAGGAACTGGAGGCAGGCGGGGGAGTATCGTCGTCCACAGGAGGAACTGGAGGCAGGCGGGGGAGTATCGTCGTCCAGAGGAGGAACTGGAGGCAGGCGGGGGAGTATCGCCATCCACAGGAGGAACTGTAGGCAGGCGGGGGAATATCGTCGTCCACAGGAGGAACTGGAGGCAGGCGGGGGAGTATCACCGTCCACAGGAGGAACTGGAGGCAGGCGGGGGAGTATCGTCGTCCACAGGAGGAACTGGAGGCAGGCGGGGGAGTATCGCCATCCACAGGAGGAACTGGAGGCAGGCGGGAGAGTATCGTCGTCCACAGGAGGAACTGGAGGCAGGCGGGGGAGTATCGCCATCCACAGGAGGAACTGGAGGCAGGCGGGGGAGTATCGTCGTCCACAGGGGGAACTGGAGGCAGCTAAGGCTGAGCGGCAACATTACGACGGAACACGGCTGGCAAGGAAGCCCAAGAGGCAGCCCCCCAAAAAATTTGGCACACGGGGAGTGTGGCAGAGTCAGGTTGGAGACCTGAGCCAACTCCCCGTGCTTACCGTGGTGGGCGCATGGTGTCTCCATTACGCGTTCTTAGCTCGGTGCGCTGCATCCCAGCTTCCCGCATCTGCCGGGCTAGGGTGAGGATCCAGCCAGGACGGATTGTGCCAGCCCTGCTCTCCAGACCGCCAGTGCGTCTCCTCAGGCCAGGATATCCTGCGCCGGCTCTAAGCGCGGTTTCCCCAGTTCGCCAAGAGAACCCAGTGCGGCCTGTTCCAGCTCCCCGCACGTGCCAGGCTAGACTGGGCATTCAGCCTGGAAGAGTGGTGCCAAGGCTACGCACCAGATCTCCAGTGCTCCCCCACAACCCGGTCTATGCTGTGCCTCCTCCATGGACCAGTCCTCCAGTAGGTCTCCTCAGCCTGGTAAGTCATGTGCCTGCGTCCTGTCCGGAGCGGCCAGAGTCGCCCTCCTGTCCGGAGCGGCCAGAGTCGCCCTCCTGTCCGGAGCGGCCAGAGTCGCCCTCCTGTCCGGAGTGGCCAGTCGCCCTCCTGTCCGGAGCGGCCAGAGTCGCCCCCCCTGTCCGTGGCCCGCTGCAAGGATCCTCAGTCCGGGGTCGGCAGCGGGGTCCATGTCCCGCACCAGAGCCGCCACCGCGGATAGATGCCCACCCAGACCCTCCCCTATAGGTTTAGGTTTAGTGGCTGAAGTCCATACCTTTGGGGTAGGGTACTGTCACGCCCTGACCAAACCAAAATAGAGACATAAAAAGGATCTCTAAGGTCAGGGCGTGAGTTGGGGTGGGCATTCTGTTTTGTGTTCTATGTTTTCTATTTCTGTGTGTTTGGCCGGGTGTGGTTCTCAGAGGTGTGGTCTCACCTTCTCAGAGGTGTGGTCTATCGTTGTCTCTGATTGAGGACCATACTTAGGTATCCTTTTCCCACCTGTGTTTTGTGGGGAGTTATTTTCTGTTTTGTGTGTCTACACCAGACAGAACTGTTTTGTTTGTTTCAGCTTTGTTATTTTTTGTTCTAGTGTTCAGTTTGATTAAAATCATGAAGACGTACAACGCTGCTCCTTGGCCCTCTTCTTCAAACAGCCGTTACACTTGTTACTTTATTTGGCACATAATAGGCACTTACTATAGAATTGTTTTACGTTAACATCAAGATGTGATTAAAAAAAAAAGTTTAACATGTGCTCTTTATGACAGAATGAAAACATTAGTTGAAATAACATTTGGAAAAATACCAACACTTCTCAAAAGGCAGAGTTAGCGGAGCGGGTCGTTCCACAAATTCGGTGCCTTTTGAGAAGTGTTACACCGTTCACATAACTTTCGATTTAACACAAATTTTACATTCTGGGATAAAGAGCACATGTCAAACCTAATAAAACACATGTCATGATGTTGCAGAAGCAACCTCTTTGTGCTTATAAGATAATATGAGAAATGAAATAAACATGTTTTTTTTACAAACATTTTTTACAAAAATAAACATGTTTTTTTTTACAAAACCACTGTGTTCTGTAGGTGGGAAGCCTTTGTTTCCTCATTTGAGGAACCCCCCATCCTACCTCTCCTGCAGCCCATTGCCAGTGTCTCACATGTAACTCCCACATTGTTCTTGAGGTGCTTCTCTCCTGAATACCTTCTGTCTCCCAGAGGCAACGACGGGTGGAGGAGATCAAAGACTCAGGAAATCTGATCAGGCACATGTTTTCTCCCATCAAATCGGCTGACATTTTGGTCTACCCCTTTTTAAATTGTATTTATTTATATATTCTGGTGCATAGCACATAGAGTATTACATCAGGTTTCTCTCAAAGTGTACTCTATCTATGAGAGCATGGTGCGTTCGCTTTGGTTGTGATCGTAGGGGTGTTGAATGACAGTGTACAGGCAGGAGTGAGCACAAAAAACGATATTGCACAATAGCTCAGAAATCAATGGTAATTGTCTGATGTGATATTCCATGACAATAGTCTTGTCTAGACTCTATTGAATCTCAGCCACAAATGGCTGAAGCCAAAAGTAAGATCCTGCCTGAATTGCTCAAATTAAACCGTGGGAGACCTTAATGTGGCAAAACAACTCAGTAAAGAAAATAAATTAGCTTCTGATGATTAGTTCGATTATAGTCATCTCTAATAGGGTTGCTAGTGAAGCCTTTATGTCTTTAAAAATAGAGTATCACTTTTCTAGGTCAGTGATTTTACTTAAACCAAACCAGGCATTAGGAAGAGAGCATTTTTTAGTGGTGTAAAATAACTAAGCAAAAATACTTTGAAATACTACTTAAGAAGTTTTTGGGGGTATCTGTACAACTTTTACGTTTACTCCATTATATTCCTAAAGAAAATGTGTACTTTTTACTCCAATACATTTTCCCTGACACCCAAAAGTACTTTTCACAGCTCAGGCATGACAGCAATATGGTACAACTCACTCACTGTTCAATATAACGCGTTGTCATCCCTAATGCGGCTGATTTGGAAGACTCAATAAACACAAATACTTGTGTTTGTAAATTATGTCTGTGTGTTGGAGTGTGCCCCTGGCTGTCCGTAATAAATGTAAAAATGGTGTAGTCTGGTTTGCTTAATGTAAGGAATTTGATATATGGCATTTACTTTTACTCAAGTGTGAAAATGTAGTACTTTTCTCACCACTGTACTTAAGTATGTTTTAGGCTTTTACTCAAGTAGTATTTTACTGGGTGGCTTTCACTTGAGTCATTTTCTATTAAAGTTATCTTTACTTTTAATCAGGTACAGTATGACAATTTAGTACTTTTTCCACCACTGAAAATGTACGTAGAGGAAATAGTTAAAGGATTCCATGTTTGAGAATGTTGTGATGCAAATAGTTGCATTTGGATGGATGTATGCTTTTACGAGGCAATCGCTCAGTTAGTGTTATTATTATTAGCAGTCTGCTCTAAATCTCATCCAGGCTGGATGGGAGCAGGGTTAGGCAGAATGTCTAATGGGATTTCTGAATTGTGTTCCGTGTCTGCATTGCTTTACTTCCAACATACCAGTTTGATGGTAGTGTGTAGGAACATGTATAGTGTTAAGGGACTGGCTGCAGGGAAGTCAGGCGCAGGAGACCAGAACTGCGTAATAACCAGAGCAGTTTAATATGCAAAACCAACGGCACCCAGAACAACAAAATATGGGTACAAAATAACCCGTCACGAACCAGTCAGAGTGCACCAGCACTTTACAACAAACAATTTCACACACAGACACGACAAGTAATGACGGAATGAAAACCAGGTGTGTGGGAAAACAAGACAAAACAAATGGAAAATGAAAGGTGGATCGGCGATGGCTAGAAGACCGGTGACGTCGACCGCCGAACGCCACTGAACAAGGAGAGGAACCGACTTCGACGGAAGTCGTGACAAACAGTAGTTACAACATGTACTAACATGACTGCTCCAAGCGGAGGAGAAAATCCAGGGTATGTTCAGACAGAGTTGTCTGTTTCGATTGGACTGTATGTGACTATGTATAGCTACCCAGTCCTATAGAGCAGTGAAGACATTGAGAGAGGGATTTATTCAGCTTACTATAAATTCTCTCCTGTTAATGAGATTACAGCAACACCGTAACATGTAGGTTGCTGTTGAAGGTGTCAGAGACGGTTTTATTTCTGGGGGACAAAATGTGTTTTCCTGACATCAATCAGCCCCGCAAATTAATTGTTATTCCCGTAACACATTAAGCTTTGGTTCAACGCCGCCTCAGAAATTAATGCCAAGAATTATTATAAGCTTTTAGACATCGGAATAATTTAAGGATGATGGCAACTTGTTTAATCCAAGCTGTACAAAATCCTTTAGCTGTTGGATTCTGAAAATGCAATATGGAGACAAAGCATGTACACGTTGTCCACAACGGCGTGCAAATACATTGATAAACTTCATGGAATAATTGTTTCATTCCATATTTTCTATACAATGGCTAAATGTCAATGACAAAATACTTACTGTTGTTTAATATCCAGAATTATTACATAATGTGTATTCCCCTTCATGAGCACTATAAACACACATGAGTGTAACAGATTGTCAGGTGTTAGTTGTGCAGAGGTGAGAACGGAGTCAGGCGCAGGACACAGAACTGAGTAAAAATGATGAACTTTACTCTGAAAAATAATCAAGAAAAAATAAATCCACGCAGGGATCACAAACCCTAACACAGAAGACTAACACGAACCAGGAACAATCACACACAAAACATAATGGGAACCAGAGGGTTAAATAGGGAAATAATAATAACTTAATGGGAACCAGGTGTGTATACTCAAGACATAGCAAATTGAAAACAGAAACATGGATCGGTGGAAGCTAGAAAGCCGGTGATGACGAGCGCCGAACGCCACCCGAACAAGGAGAGGCACCAACTTCGGCGGAAGTCGTGACACAGATAATGTGGACATATTTTCTCAACCTCTTGTGCCTGTCTACTTTAGTTTGTAGCTATGTAATGTAGCCATTGCATGTTCATATAGCAACACCAAAAAAGATACAACCTGAAGGTTTGGCAACTGTACAGTACAATAAGTTTGATCAAAACACTATTCCAATTAACACAGACTGTAGAAACTGACATGTTTTTGTATTTTTTTTTATTGCTACTTATTTCAGGCGAGTGTTTAAGTATGAACCTTTTTAAATTCCCTAGCTGGTTACTTCCATCCATCGTCCAGATTTTGCAGTCTAATTGTCATTCCATGAAAACAGAAAAGCTCATTATCTAACCCTTAGACCGCCGAAAGAGCTGAAAGCAATGGACCTCTTAATTTGCATAATATTTACCCTAATGGTTTTTCCATTAGGATAAAACTCCTCATCTGCATAATAGAATGGCTAGAGCAGGAAGAGGAGGATAAGACACATCTGGAGGCTCTGCCATGTCCTTTCCTCCCATGCTCTCTCTCTCTCACCTCTCTTTCTCTAAGTTGGGAGTAAGGAGAGCAATGGATGAGATGATCTTCTCTGCCAATGCTCTCTCTCTCACCTCTCTTTCTCTAAATTGGGAGTAAGGAGAGCAATGGATGAGATGATCTTCTCTGCCAATGCTCTCTCTCTCACCTCACTTTCTCTAAGTTGGGAGTAAGGAGAGCAATGGATGAGATGATCTTCTCTGCCAATGCTCTCTCTCTCACCTCTCTTTCTCTAAGTTGGGAGTAAGGAGAGCAATGGATGAGATGATCTTCTCTGCCAATGCTTTCTCTCTCACCTCTCTTTCTCTAAGTTGGGAGTAAGGAGAGCAATGGATGAGATGATCTTCTCTGCCAATGCTCTCTCTCTCACCTCTCTTTCTCTAAGTTGGGAGTAAGGAGAGCAATGGATGAGATGATCTTCTCTGCCAATGCTTTCTCTCTCACCTCTCTTTCTCTAAGTTGGGAGTAAGGAGAGCAATGGATGAGATGATCTTCTCTGCCAATGCTCTCTCTCTCACCTCTCTTTCTCTAAGTTGGGAGTAAGGAGAGCAATGGATGAGATGATCTTCTCTGCCAATGCTTTCTCTCTCACCTCTCTTTCTCTAAGTTGGGAGTAAGGAGAGCAATGGATGAGATGATCTTCTCTGCCAATGCTCTCTCTCTCACCTCTCTTTCTCTAAGTTGGGAGTAAGGAGAGCAATGGATGAGATGATCTTCTCTGCCAATGCTCTCCTCACCTCGGACGTTTTGAGAAGGAGAAAGGACACTAGGAATGGAGGAAAGACTCTTGAAATTCACCCAGTCACTTCTTCTAAAAGCCTTAACCACTACAGTTATAAGTGTATACAAGGTCTAAGTCTCTGTGGATATCAGCGTACAAGGACATGATCCCTGTTCATTAATGGAGATGGAATAGATATCTACCAATTAGATGCAGCTCTTTATCAAATAGCCTTGTTAACTTAAAACACAAAATACATTCTGAAAACATCCTCCAGCTGTCAATTACATTTTATTGGGCTCAAAAGGGATGTTTCCATAAACTGGCACAGCTGTTACTGGAGAAAAACCCATATAATAGCATTTTCAATGTTCTTTACTTTTGATAACACTTTCTGAGGTTGTAGGCATGTGGTAGAATATCAAATAGAAGTATTCATGTTCTGTATCTACAATGGATTGGATTGTTTTGAGAGTTTAACATCCAGTGAAAGACATATAGAGCAATTAAGGCTGTGTTACAAGGATTCTTCAGAGTACTACTAAAACAATGGAATGACTGTCTAGTTCGACTTTTCACCTTCCCTAGTATGAATAACCATCTTTCCCTAAAAAGCATACAGTGTTGTTACCATGTTTATTACTACAGCTTTAATATACTCTATGATAACTCAGTGTGCATCTAAGGTGACTCTCTGATCCATTATTCATGATTCACTCTACACCCATCCACACCACTATGAGATAGTCTCTGGCCCAAATGGCACACTATTCCCTCCCTATATAGTGCACTGATTTTGTCCAGAGCCCTATGGACCCTTGTCAAAAGAGGTGCACTATAAAGGGAATAGGGTGCCATTTCAGACACACGCAGTGTTTGATCTGTATTCTGTATGCAGCATGGGGCTGGTGCAGGCAGACTGGGATGCAGTTCTCAGACGCTGTGTAACACAGACACAATTGGACAGATCGGACTTCATTGGACGTCATCATACCGCTAACAGACAGCCCACAAAACATCCTTCTTCAATGGCCACTGTAAGTGAGAGAGGTGGGGAGAATATCCGAGTCAGTCCCTCCACTGACCGGAAATATGGCCGGTGACCAGTAAGGAGAAAACGAAGTGAAATGGACTGAGGTACTACCTGAATTAGTCCAATAAAAATACAGATTCCTGTTTTCTGTTGCAAAGCTTTTTGACCCAGTGTGTCATTCTGAACATGGCCCTGGTGAAGGTATTCCAAAAGTACCCCATGGAACAAAGCATGCACAAGACAGAAGATAATATATCAAAGAAGACTTTAGTGACCATGTCGTTTAACTCAAGCACCATCTAACGCAGGGTTATGCAACTGGCAGCCCGCAGCACGAATTTGGTCCGAGGGTAGTTTTATTTGGCCCCGCAAGTTTTCTGAGCATTTTCACAATTTGGATTTTTATCATGAGCATTATTTTCATTATTTGTATTGATTTTTTATTGTTGGACATAAAAGACTGTAAAAACAACAGAAAATCTGCTCCAAGTGATTTTAATTTTGGAAGTTTGTTCCCAGGTATTCCAACGCACTAGAGAGACCTATACAAATGATCCTATGCAAATTTAGTCAAGGTTTGAAATTATGTTTTAGTCAAACATTATATCTGTTTTGGGCTTCTTCCAGTCAATTTGCAGTCTACAAATTATTTTTACTTATTTTCCAGCCCCCCGACAGTCCGCTCAAGATAAAATTGGCCCGCGGCTGAATCTAGTTCATGATTCCTGCTCTAACATATCCAGATTAACTACAATGCCAGAACAGACTATATTACTGCAGGTCCTTAGCTCAGTGCTTCTGATCGGATTTCAATTACAGTGTGTTACTATGAGCAGAACAACATGCCATCTTTTAGACAGTGGCCAATGGGTTTTGGCTCCCCAGATATGGTCCTAGACAACGATCAAACACTGGTGTATGTGTTCTGTTTGGTGATTGGTAATGCAGTAAGGAGACTTGTACTTGATGAATGTCACACAGTCCTGCAGTGAGATGTGAAGTGCATTGCTGGCAAAGCTGATTGTGTGTGCATGTTGGCATGTGTATGTGAGTACGTGTGTGTCTAACATGCTGCTGTTCTGCCTAGGCGTGCACAGTACACCTCTAACAAATGACCCTGTACACCTCTCCAATACCATGCTCACTCTGTTCACATCCATTACCTCTGGGATACGTTCCACCATGCTCACTCTGTTCACATCCATTACCTCTGGAATACGTTCCATCATGCTCACTCCGTTCACATCCATTACCTCTGGGATACGTTCCATCATGCTCACTCCGTTCACATCCATTACCTCTGGGATACGTTCCATCATGCTCACTCCGTTCACATCCATTACCTCTGGGATACGTTCCATCATGCTCACTCCGTTCACATCCATTACCTCTGGGATACGTTCCATCATGCTCACTCCGTTCACATCCATTACCTCTGGAATACGTTCCACCATGCTCACTCTGTTCACATCCATTACCTCTGGGATACGTTCCATCATGCTCACTCTGTTCACATCCATTACCTCTGGGATATGTTCCATCATGCTCACTCCGTTCACATCCATTACCTCTGGGATACGTTCCATCATGCTCACTCCGTTCACATCCATTACCTCTGGAATACGTTCCACCATGCTCACTCTGTTCACATCCATTACCTCTGGGATACGTTCCATCATGCTCACTCCGTTCACATCCATTACCTCTGGGATACGTTCCATCATGCTCACTCTGTTCACATCCATTACCTCTGGGATACGTTCCATCATGCTCACTCTGTTCACATCCATTACCTCTGGGATCACGTTCCATCATGCTCACTCCGTTCACATCCATTACCTCTGGGATAGAGGTAGACTGCACTGACACAAACATACACAGCTTAATGCCTGAATTTAGTTACACACATATATACTACATACTCGCTTACACTGAGCACAAGTACACGTGAAGGGCACACTGTACACTAAATACAGCACATACTGAGATATACATGCTTAGTCCCCTCCAGTACTCCTTGTTCATCCACAACTGCGCAGCCAGGCACGACTCATTAAGTTTGCTGACGACACAAAGGTGGTAGGCCTGATCACCGACGATGATGAGATAGCCTATAGGGAGAAGGGCAGTGACCAGGCAGTGTGGTGCCAGGACAACAATCTCTCCCTCAACATCAGCAAATTGATTGTCGACTACAGGAAACGGAATGCCGAGCACATTGACATCCACATTGCTAAGGAATTATCATGGTCCACAAACACCAACACAGTCATGAGGAAGGCATGATAACGCCTCTTGTCCCTTAAGAAGCTGAAAATATTTGGCATGGGCCCTCAGATCCTCAAAAACGTCTACAGTTGCACCATTGAGAGCATCTTGACTGGCTGCATCACCGCTTGGTATGGCAACTGCTTGGCATCAGTCCGCAAGGAGCTGCAGAGGCTAGTGCGTACGGCCCTTTTTATTATTAAACCTGGTGGCCATGATGATATGAGAGCCAGATTGGGAATTTACCCAGGACACCAGGGTTAACACCCCTACTCCTACAATAAGTGCCATGGGATCTTAGTGACCACAGAGAGTCAGGACAGCCGTTTAATGTCCCATCTGAAAGACAGTACCCTACACAGGATAATGGCCCCAATCAATGCCCTGTGGGCATTGGCATATTTTTATTTTTTTGACCAGAGGAAAGAATGCGTCCTACTGGCCCTCCAACACCACTTCCAGCAGCATCTGGTTTCCCATCCAGGGGCTGACCAGGACCAATCCTGCTTAGCTTCAGAGGCAAGCTAGCAGTGGGATGTAGCGTGGTATGAAGCTTCCTTGGCCCAGTCTCAGATGACTTTCATCCCCAGTCCTATCCCCAAGGACAGAGCCAATATAATGTTGGAGAGGGGGGGAGTGCGGAGTACACACACTAGGGAGTGCGGAGTACATTATCATAGGATAATGAAAAGCGAGGAGCACCTTGCCTGTTCTAATATGCACTCGTCAGCTGAAGGGCTATTATGGCTGAAGCCTCTCCATTAGGGGGATAGAGCAGGAGACTGGCGACAAGGCATCAGTCACTAAGGATGGGGATTCTGAAGGAGATGGCGACAACCAAGCCATGGAAGACAAACAGACATGCCTCAGAGATTCCCCAGAGATGATACTGTACCTTACCTTTATAGCTCAGGCCAGGGGGTATTGTGGAGTGAAAAATAAACACAACTGAAAGTGGCCAATGATCATAGCAGCACATCAAACCGTATTGTACATGCAAATAAAAACAAAATGTCTCCTTTTTGGTCTTTGCTGCTGCAGAATGCGTTGGCAAAAGTCAGCAGAAATAAGACAATTATTTGATTAATGCCTTCTTCTATATATATACACTACTATTCAAACGTTTGGGGTCATTTAGACATTTCCTTGTTTTTTAAAGAAATGCATCAACAGCGTCTTCACTGTTGACGTTGAGACTGGTGTTTTTTGCATGTACTATTTAATGAAGCTGCCAGTTGAGGACTTGTGAGGCATCTGTTTCTCAAA